>NC_084548.2:77202870-77265370 GCF_033978685.3 Nerophis lumbriciformis
TGACTAATCATCACTGTGCCATATACATGATAGGACCCCAGCAAGGTGACTAATCATCACTGTGCCATATACATGATAGGACCCCAGCAAGGTGACTAATCATCACTGTGTCATATACATGATAGGACCCCGGCAAGGTGACTAATCATCACTGTGCCATATACATGATAGGACCCCGGCAAGGTGACTAATCATCACTGTGCCATATACATGATAGGACCCCAGCAAGGTGACTAATCATCACTGTGTCATATACATGATAGGACCCCAGCAAGGTGACTAATCATCACTGTGTCATATACATGATAGGACCCCAGCAAGGTGACTAATCATCACTGTGTCATATACATGATAGGACCCCAGCAAGGTGACTAATCATCACTGTGTCATATACATGATAGGACCCCAGCAAGGTGACTAATCATCACTGTGTCATATACATGATAGGACCCCTACCTTGTTTACTTTTGTGACGATTTTCTTAAAGTTTTGTAATCAATCAGAAATATCAAGCAGCTAAAATGCGATAAACATTTAAATGGGTATAATTTATAATTATTCATGGTGCCTGGACGTGATGGTTGTTTTTAATGTTTTTGGGGGGTTTTTTTTGCACCATGACAAGGGAAGGTTGTTTGCATTGGGTCATATAGGTAAATGCTGTGCAAACCTCAATTCATGCTATAATGAAGTCATCCACCTGAATTTCTCACGTTGTCTTCCTAATGGCGACATAATAGCAGCATCAAGATTGTCTGACTATTACAACAAATGCAATCTACCTGAGGGTGAAATGATTTGTCTAAGTCATCACGTCTTGCGGGCCGTAGTTTGTTCTAGGCCGCATCGACCATCCCTAAATTGCAGTATGTAAACATTGTGACGAGCACATGAATTCCACTTGCTGTTTTCTCTTGTAGGAATCTTTCACCAAAAGATTGTGGAATACCAGGAAAAGAAGAAAAAGGCCAAGACAAAGAAGCACTAGTTGTTTGCATGCGTGTACATAATAACATTGTGTCATGTTCAAAGTGCAACATATACTGTATTGTACATAATAACATTTTGTCATGTTCAAAGTGCAACATATACTGTATTGTACATAATAACATTGTGTCATGTTGAAAGTGCAACATATACTGTATTGTACATAATAGCATTGTGTCATGTTGAAAGTGCAACATATACTGTATTGTACATAATAACATTGTGTCATGTTCAAGGTGCAACATATACTGTATTGTACATAATAACATTTTGTCATGTTGAAAGTGCAACATATTGCTATTTGTGCTGCTATTTGGTGAAAACACTGGTTTACAGTCTGTTGCTGGTGAGCAAGAAATAATTTCAAATAAAGACTACTTTTTTTTTAAAACCCTTGGGGTCTTTTTGTTGCCTGTGAAGATGACATCTCGCAACAGAATTGTTATTTTAGCAGGGTGAAATATTGCCACAAAGCAAAATAATCTCAAATTGTGCATTGTTCGTTCTTTGCTCAGTTCATTTCAGCACAAGCTACTGATTGAGTATACATTAGAGTTCCTTTTGACTCCCGTCTATAAAGGCCATAATGTCATATACTGTAAACCATACAATGATTTGTACATACATGGTGGGACTAACACTTGTAGATTGTCAGTAATGTGAAGATACGTGATTTTGAGTGCAGAAAAAGCAAAGTGGATCCGTCTGAGGGAGGGGATCCTTGCTGCATGTGCCAAAACATCATGTCACACCACAGACTTACAGCATTGCTGCCAGTCGCACAACCGCCGTAAGAAAAGCAGAGTTCACAGGATGTGGCAGCAACGCTTTCTGTGCTTTCATCGCTCGTGGGAACTCAACCTGGAAACCTTCAGTAATCTTCCACTTCTTCAGCACATGAAGTAGAAGATAGATCAGAAAAAAAACGGGAATAAAAAAGCATAAAGGTGAATTTTAACAAGAAGAAGTTGCAATGTTGACTAATAACACAAAACTGCTCTGCAGACTGTTTTTTGTTTTTTTTGCTTTAAAACTGTTGTTGCTCAAAACATAATAATGAATCAAAATCAGTGTTGTTAACCCTTTGATGCATAAAATGGGTCAAATGTGACCCAACCAAGTTTTTATTATCTGTTTCTTTGCAATAATTGAATGTAATCTTTCAGTTTTCCAGGTATTCCTCAATTAACTTGTTTTTGGTCATTAAACATTGTTATTTTATTCTTTCTCTTCATAATTTTTGAATAAAAATGATTATTGTAGTACTACCCTTCCAAAAATGACCCACATCTATTTTCTATGTTATTTCATGTTAGCCTGAGCGTTGCTTTGCTATATATTTCAAATAAATGTATTTTATCGTTTACTATCACATATATTCAGTAAATATCATGTTTTTGTTCAGCTAAAATCATATTTGTTATGTTTCCTTTCTTACTCTATGAACAAGCAGAGCTTTTGTATTCATACATCAACTTCACACACATCTGTCAGAAATGACCCACCTGCATTCACTGTGACATTTGGTAGGAACCTTTTGAATTTGAACATGTTTGCAATTAGGAATGTATTTGGTGCGGACAACTACTCACCTGATAAGTAAGTAAGTTCTTTTACAATTGTTCTACCTAAGAAAATATTTGATGCCTTGTGAAAGGGTTGGCATAATTTAGTGCGTCACTTGTCAGAAAGGGAAATATTTGCAATACTATTAGCTAACTGTTGACATATTCTTGTTAGCTAAACTAATCTTATAGCTGGGTCACCAACATAAAACTCAAGATAGAAATTTAGATTGATGTGCATTTTACAGTTTTGTATGTTTGATTTGCTTTATCCAGAGTATGGCTAAAAGATTTACAGCTGAGATGGTTCTAAGGATGCTGGATGAAGAACCAGATGAGGAGGCGATTGGAAATGATTCGGAGTCTGAAATATCTGAGGATGATGACCCGGACTATGTGCCCCAGGATCAAGCTGAAGATGTGGGTGTGTCTTCAAATCCAGCTCTCCTAGATGAAGAAGACATAGACTCATCTGATGATGAATCCTCAGAAGAGGAAGCACAGACCCAGTCCAATAGACTGAGTAAAAAGGGGTCTTACTGGAATGAGAATCCCCCCATTTCCAGCAGAACAAGAAGCCATAACATTCTGAGGCTCAGAAGCTGCCCAGGACCTACACCCGGACCAAGAGCTGTTTCACCAAAAGATGCATGGGATATGTTCATCAGTGACAATATCATTGAGGAGGTTCTAAAATGCACCAACTTAGAGGGACGAAGAGCAGCCGCAGCTAAAGGGAAAACGTGGAGAAGTGTCAAGAAAGAGGAATTAATTCCTTCTGAGCACAAAGCATGATGACAAAGCAGTGGATGACAGTCAGAAGAAGAAACCAGAAGTGATACAGAACAAAAGGAGGAGTGGACACAACAGATCAGATGGTTGGCACCTACACATGCAAGCGGAGAACACGGAGGTGGCCCATGGTGCTCTGGTACAATATGCTGGATATTGCCACCCTCAAAACCACACCAACTTCAGTGCAGAACACCCTGGTTACATGGGTGGTGTCACCAATGCACGCCGACTATTCATCAAGGAGCTGGGCAAAGAGCTGGTCATGCCACATATGAAGAGGCGCATGGAGGGCACACCCACACTCCAAAAGCATATCATAGAGGCAATGGGAAGATGCGCGATAGAAAAACAAACCAAAGTCACCACCCAACCAGAAGAGGACATAAGACAGAAGGGTGCGGTGAAGAGGAAAAGGTGTGCCATCTGCCCATCTGCCAAAGACAGAAAAGTCAGCAGCTGGTGTTCGCAGTGCAAGAAGCCTGTGTGCAAGGAGCACAAACGCACAGTGGTAATGTGTGCTACATGTGACGAATCTGATTACTAACTAATAAAGACTCATAAGAACTGAATTGACCATTTTATTTTACGTTGGTCTAATTCACAAATGTATTTTTGTTACCGCCAGATGTTTGCCAAAATGACAAATAAACAGGTTTCAAATAATAAATGTATGATTGTTTGGCCCCAATCACATCTAAAATAAGTATTTGAAGTCAAATATTATTGTAATATGCCTTCATCCATTTTTAAATCGCACTTGGATAATGGGTCATTTTTGACCCATGTGTGTAAACTTGATGTAGTATTACAAAAAATACTTTTGTTCATAAGGTATGGTAGGAAAAATATAAATAATGATTTGTGGTAATCAAAAACAAGATTTAAAAAAAATACTTGAATGATTAAATGATAAAATACATTGATTTCAAAAGATACAGCATGAAATAACATGGGAAATTGATGCGGGTCATTTTGGAGCCATGTTGTGCATTAAAAGGGGTGTGCATATGTTATGCATCAAAGGGTTAACATACTTGCCAACCCTCTCGGATTTTCCGGGAGACTCCCGAAATTCAGCTCCTCTCCCGAAAACCTCCTGGGACAAATTTTCTCCCGAAAATCTCCCGAAATTCAGGCGGAGCTGGAGGCCACGCCCCCTCCAGCTCCATGCGGACCTAAATGACGTGTCGACAGCCTGTTCTCACGTCCGCTTTCCCACAATATAAACAGCATGCCTGCCCAATCACGTTATAACTGTAGAATGATCGAGGGTGAGTTCTTGGTTTCTTATGTGTGTTTATTGTTAGGCAGTTTCATTAACGTCCTCCCAGCGCGGTAACAACACACAACAACAGCAGTCAAGTTTTCGTCTGCCGTAAACAGCAATGTTGTGACACTTTTAAACAGGACAATACTGCCATCTACTGTACATGCATATGTGACCCACCCATAATGTGTCACATTTTTGTGTTGATTTATTTATTTTATTTTGTGGTTTGAATTCGTTTTTGGAGCTGTCATTACACATTTATCAGTATTCACATTGGTCAGTAGGGGGCAGTAGAGCGTTTCTTCCCAATTGAATGCTATCACCTGCAGACCGGAAGTGTCTTGTCATTCTGATGAGCGCGACCAGTCTGTGAACAATTGAAACGTCCTGTGTGCTTTTTCCTCCTGTATAACAGGTTAGTTTTGGTGAATCAACTCACTGAATAATATCCATGTGATCTTTATAAGTTTAAGTACACATTCTGATGGTGGAGCCTAACTCGAAAGTGTTTGTGAGTTGTAGTTTGTATTTGTGAATGAATCCCGTGCACAGCTGCAGTAATCAATACAAAAAGGCGACGTGAGTACGCAATGTTTATATAGGAACTTCTGATCCTAATTCAGACTCCCAAATTAGAGCTCCCGTTTTCTTATTGATTTTATAATGTATATTTGTATAATGTGTGTGTTCTGAAATAGTGACAGAGAATAGAACAAGGATGGACAATTCAACCCTTAACTCAACAATGAGTAGATGAGTGTTATGTCTGTGTATATGTGTAAATAAATGAACACTGAAATTCAAGTATTTATTTTATTTATATATATATATATATATATATATATATATATATATATATATATATATATATATATATAGCTAGAATTCACTGAAAGTCAAGTTTTTCTCATATATATATATATATATATATCTTAACCACGCCCCCCCCCCCCCCGCTCCCCACCCCCACCTCCCGACATCGGAGGTCTGAAGGTTGGCAAGTATGGTTGTTAAAATCCTGACTTATTGAAGGCTTCAATACATTCACATGAAATATTCTACTTACAAATATTTTATGGGGGATAAAAAAACGAGGTTTTCTTCGACATGAAGGGCATAAAACAAAAGAAAACATGCCACAATTATCAAAACATATAATCATCAGATAGATGTGAAGTTGATCTAGAGGTTTGAGCGTTGAAAATAAAAAAAATGATGCATGACTTATTTGAACACTTTTTTGAGTGGGGGCCTTTTCTGGTCCCCAGTGGAATTTTGTTTAACTGTCATAACTCGAAAAGTAATAAAGAATACTTACTGTATTAAAGGCTTCAATAACATCACATCAAATATAACACAATGGAAACATTTTTGGGGAAAATATGACATATTTTGTGTTTTTGCAATTAAAAAAACATTGTTTTCTTTAACAAAAAGGGCATGAAACAGAAAAAAATATATATCATAATTATGGGACAAAAAACGAGATTATGAGATGAAAAAAAAGTGTTCTCGGCTTTTTCAGTCGTTTATATACTGTATATATATATATATATATATATATATATATATATATATGTGTGTATATATATGAATGAATGAAATGAAATAAGGAGGCAGTCTTTTGAACGGCTCTTTGAAAGGAGCGGCTCGTCAAGATGCGACTCCCTGGAAAGAGCCGTCAGTCCCAAGTCTCGCCAGCAGGTGTCGCAGCCACATGAAAGTGTTGATGACACGTTGGACGCAGTTGAGTCGAGGAAGAAAGGGCCGACACAACACCTTCGATAAAGGTAATAGATCTTCAAAGAAGTACTTTTTATGTGTTGATGAAAAACAAAGGAGTGATTTTGAAAAGTGTAGAAGTGTTTTGTCCAAGTGAAGACGCTGAAGATGTCTCCACTTAGCCGCTCGCTGCTCTTTAAGTGGCTAACGCGAGTTAGCTAAGTCAACTCCTGTCAAGCTGCCTTAAACAAAAACAAAAACACTTTTAAACTTCACCTTTTGTTGCGCGGACGAGCAATAAAAGCGACTTGTGCTGTCAAACATGGCTGCTTTGCACTTTGTGGAGCAGCCAGGCTTACTTGACGCACTGTGCGAGTTAAGGAGCTAAGCGGCTAACGTTAGCAGGTAACGTTTACTCTTTCACTTATTTTTTCTTACATTTATTATTATAATAATATTTACTCTTTGAATCTTACATTTGTTATTATTATTACATTTAATCTTTGACTCGTACATTTATTATTATTATTCCATTTAATCTTTGACTCTTACATTTATTATTATTATAATATTTACTCTTTGGCTCTTACATTTATTATTATTATAATATTTACTCTGACTCTTACATTTATTATTATTATAATATTTACTCTGACTCTTACATTTATTATTATTATATTTACTTTTTGACTCTTACATTTATTATTATTATAATATTTACTCTGACTCTTACATTTATTATTATTATAATATTTACTCTGACTCTTACATTTATTATTATAATATTTACTCTTTGACTCTTACATTTATTATTATAATATTTACTCTTTGACTCTTACATTTATTATTATTATTACATTTAATCTTTGACTCTTACATGTATTATTATCATAATATTTACTCTTTGACTCTTACATTTATTATTATTATAATATTTACTCTTTGACTCTTACATTTATTATTATAATATTTACTCTTTGACTCTTACATTTATTATTATTATTACATTTAATCTTTGACTCTTACATGTATTATTATTATAATATTTACTCTTTGACTCTTACATTTATTATTATTATAATATTTACTCTTTGACTCTTACATTTATTATTATATTTACTCTTTGACTCTTACATTTATTATTATTATAATATTTACTCTTTGACTCTTACATTTATTATTATTATAATATTTACTCTTTGACTCTTACATTTATTATTATATTTACTCTTTGACTCTTACATTTATTATTATTATAATATTTACTCTGACTCTTACATTTATTATTATTATAATATTTACTCTTTGAATCTTACATTTATTATTATTATTACATTTAATCTTTGACTCTTACATTTATTATTATTATAATATTTACTCTTTGACTCTTACATTTATTATTATTATAATATTTACTCTGACTCTTACATTTATTATTATTATAATATTTACTCTTTGACTCTTACATTTATTATTATTATAATATGTACTCTTTGACTCTTACATTTTATTATATTTACTATTTCACTCTTACATTTATTTTTATTATAATATGTACTCTTTGACTCTTACATTTATTATTATAATATTTACTCTTTGACTCTTACATTTTATTATAATATTTACTATTTGACTCTTACATTTATTATTATAATATTTACTCTGACTCTTACATTTATTATTATTATAATAATATGTACTCTTTGACTCTTACAGTTATTATTATTATAATATTTACTCTTTGACTCTTACATTTTATTATAATATTTACTATTTGACTCTTACATTTATTATTATTATAATATGTACTCTTTGACTCTTACATTTATTATTATAATATTTACTCTTTGACTCTTACATTTTATTATAATATTTACTATTTGACTCTTACATTTATTATTATTATAATATTTACTCTGACTCTTATATTTATATTATTATTATAATAATATGTACTCTTTGACTCTTACAGTTATTATTATTATTATAATATTTACTCTTTGACTCTTACATTTATTATTATAATATTTACTCTTTGACTCTTACATTTATTATTATAATATTTACTCTTTGACTCTAACTATGCTCTTTGCTCTTTGGCCATGAATAATACATATTATTATTATTATTATTATTATTATTATAGTATTGACTTCTCCTTTCCTTCCACGTCGTGTCGTCCCACTGCTCTTTATTTCACTCGTGTCGCATTTATTTCTCAACAAGTCTCACTTTTTACATGGCAGTCACATAAATGTTGGGATTTAGCAAGATATGTCACATAAATGTTGGGATTTAGCAAGATATGTCACATAAATGTTGGGATTTAGCTAGATATGTCACATAAATGTTGGGATTTAGCAAGATATGTCACATAAATGTTGAGATTTAGCAAGATATGTCACATAAATGTTGGGATTCAGCAAGATATGTCACATAAAAGTTGGGATTTAGCAAGATATGTCACATAAATGTTGGGATTTAGCAAGATATGTCACATAAATGTTGGGATTTAGCAAGATATGTCACATAAATGTTGGGATTTAGCAAGATATGTCACATAAATGTTGGGATTCAGCAAGATATGTCACATAAAAGTTGGGATTTAGCAAGATATGTCACATAAATGTTGAGATTGAGCAAGATATGTCACATAAATGTTGGGATTTAGCAAGATATGTCACATAAATGTTGGGATTTAGCAAGATATGTCACATAAATGTTGAGATTTAGCAAGATATGTCACATAAATGTTGGGATTCAGCAAGATATGTCACATAAAAGTTGGGATTTAGCAAGATATGTCACATAAATGTTGGGATTTAGCAAGATATGTCACATAAATGTTGGGATTTAGCAAGATATGTCACATAAATGTTGGGATTTAGCAAGATATGTCACATAAATGTTGGGATTCAGCAAGATATGTCACATAAAAGTTGGGATTTAGCAAGATATGTCACATAAATGTTGAGATTGAGCAAGATATGTCACATAAATGTTGGGATTTAGCACGATATGTCACATAAATGTTGGGATTTAGCAAGATATGTCACATAAATGTTGGGATTTAGCAAGATATGTCACATAAATGTTGGGATTTAGCAAGATATGTCACATAAATGTTGGGATTTAGCAAGATATGTCACATAAATGTTGGGATTTAGCAAGATATGTCACATAAATGTTGAGATTTAGCAAGATATGTCACATAAATGTTGAGATTTAGCAAGATATGTCACATAAATGTTGGGATTTAGCAAGATATGTCACATAAATGTTGAGATTGAGCAAGATATGTCACATAAATGTTGGGATTTAGCAAGATATGTCACATAAATGTTGAGATTTAGCAAGATATGTCACATAAATGTTGGGATTTAGCACGATATGTCACATAAATGTTGGGATTTAGCAAGATATGTCACATAAATGTTGGGATTTAGCAAGATATGTCACATAAATGTTGAGATTTAGCAAGATATGTCACATAAATGTTGAGATTTAGCAAGATATGTCACATAAATGTTGAGATTTAGCAAGATATGTCACATAAATGTTGGGATTTAGCAAGATATGTCACATAAATGTTGAGATTGAGCAAGATATGTCACATAAATGTTGGGATTTAGCAAGATATGTCACATAAATGTTGGGATTTAGCAAGATATGTCACATAAATGTTGAGATTTAGCAAGATATGTCACATAAATGTTGAGATTTAGCAAGATATGTCACATAAATGTTGGGATTTAGCAAGATATGTCACATAAATGTTGGGATTTAGCCAGATATGTCACATAAATGTTGGGATTTAGCAAGATATGTCACATAAATGTTGGGATTTAGCAAGATATGTCACATAAATGTTGAGATTTAGCAAGATATGTCACATAAATGTTGGGATTTAGCAAGATATGTCACATAAATGTTGAGATTTAGCAAGATATGTCACATAAATGTTGGGATTTAGCAAGATATGTCACATAAATGTTGGGATTTAGCAAGATATGTCACATAAATGTTGAGATTTAGCAAGATATGTCACATAAATGTTGGGATTCAGCAAGATATGTCACATAAATGTTGGGATTTAGCAAGATATGTCACATAAATGTTGGGATTTAGCAAGATATGTCACATAAATGTTGGGATTTAGCAAGATATGTCACATAAATGTTGGGATTTAGCAAGATATGTCACATAAATGTTGGGATTTAGCAAGATATGTCACATAAATGTTGGGATTTAGCAAGATATGTCACATATATGTTGGGATTTAGCAAGATATGTCACATAAATGTTGAGATTTAGCAAGATATGTCACATAAATGTTGAGATTTAGCAAGATATGTCACATAAATGTTGGGATTTAGCAAGATATGTCACATAAATGTTGAGATTGAGCAAGATATGTCACATAAATGTTGGGATTTAGCAAGATATGTCACATAAATGTTGAGATTTAGCAAGATATGTCACATAAATGTTGGGATTTAGCACGATATGTCACATAAATGTTGGGATTTAGCAAGATATGTCACATAAATGTTGGGATTTAGCAAGATATGTCACATAAATGTTGAGATTTAGCAAGATATGTCACATAAATGTTGAGATTTAGCAAGATATGTCACATAAATGTTGAGATTTAGCAAGATATGTCACATAAATGTTGGGATTTAGCAAGATATGTCACATAAATGTTGAGATTGAGCAAGATATGTCACATAAATGTTGGGATTTAGCAAGATATGTCACATAAATGTTGGGATTTAGCAAGATATGTCACATAAATGTTGAGATTTAGCAAGATATGTCACATAAATGTTGAGATTTAGCAAGATATGTCACATAAATGTTGGGATTTAGCAAGATATGTCACATAAATGTTGGGATTTAGCCAGATATGTCACATAAATGTTGGGATTTAGCAAGATATGTCACATAAATGTTGGGATTTAGCAAGATATGTCACATAAATGTTGAGATTTAGCAAGATATGTCACATAAATGTTGGGATTTAGCAAGATATGTCACATAAATGTTGAGATTTAGCAAGATATGTCACATAAATGTTGGGATTTAGCAAGATATGTCACATAAATGTTGGGATTTAGCAAGATATGTCACATAAATGTTGAGATTTAGCAAGATATGTCACATAAATGTTGGGATTCAGCAAGATATGTCACATAAATGTTGGGATTTAGCAAGATATGTCACATAAATGTTGGGATTTAGCAAGATATGTCACATAAATGTTGGGATTTAGCAAGATATGTCACATAAATGTTGGGATTTAGCAAGATATGTCACATAAATGTTGGGATTTAGCAAGATATGTCACATAAATGTTGGGATTTAGCAAGATATGTCACATAAATGTTGGGATTTAGCAAGATATGTCACATAAATGTTGGGATTTAGCAAGATATGTCACATAAATGTTGAGATTTAGCAAGATATGTCACATAAATGTTGGGATTTAGCAAGATATGTCACATAAATGTTGAGATTTAGCAAGATATGTCACATAAATGTTGGGATTTAGCAAGATATGTCACATAAATGTTGGGATTTAGCAAGATGTGTCACATAAATGTTGGGATTTAGCAAGATATGTCACATAAATGTTGGGATTTAGCAAGATATGTCACATAAATGTTGGGATTTAGCAAGATATGTCACATAAATGTTGGGATTTAGCAAGATATGTCACATAAATGTTGGGATTTAGCAAGATATGTCACATAAATGTTGGGATTTAGCGAGTTATGTCATCCTGCTTTCTTCCAGCATGGAGTCAGTCCTCATGTATTACATCCAGTCTGACGTGTATATTTGACAGTAAAATCCTATCTACCGTATTTTCCGCACTATAAGGCGCACCGGATTATTAGCCGCACCTTCAATGAATGGCATATTTCATAACTTTGTCCACCAATAAGCCGCCCCGGACTATAAGCCGCGCCTACGCTGCGCTAAAGGGAATGTCAAAAAAACAGTCAGATAGGTCAGTCAAACTTTAATAATATATTAAAAACCAGCGTTCTAACAACTCTGTCCCAAAATGTACGCAAATGTGCAATCACAAACATAGTAAAATTCAAAATAGTGCAGAGCAATAGCAACATAATGTTGCTCGAACGTTAATGTCACAACACACAAAATAAACATAACGCTCACTTTCTGAAGTTATTCTTCATTCATAAATCCCTCGAATTTTTCTCCTTCGGTGTCCGAATTGAAAAGTTGGGCGAATGTCGTCCGGCGCTGCCTCTGTCTTAGTGAAGGTGTGTTCGCCTTCGGTCATCCATTGTTCCCACGCAGTTAGCAGTCTAGCTTCGAATGCCCTGTTGACACCAATATCTAGCGGCTGGAGGTCTTTTGTCAATCCACCCGGAATGACGGCGAGTATTGAATTAAGCGCGTAAGCGTGTCTCTCAATGTGATGTTATGAGCTAGCAAATATAACAACTACACTACCCAGCATGCAACGATAGTGACGAGCATGCGCGGTAGCCCTGAGAAGCGTTGTTGTATGCTGGCAGTTAGAATGTGGTTATGAGCACGCTGTGAGAAAACGTTGAGAACTCAGTTAACACGCCTCGTCTGCATTATTTATAATTAGACAGACAACACACTTAATAGGAGCCATTTTGGGGTCTTTACATAAACACACAAATGGAAATGAAACGTCACATATCCCAGCATGCACCGCGCGCTTCTTCGTCATCCACTGTTCCTACGCAGTTAGCAGTCTAGCTTCGAATGCCCTGTTGACACCAATATCTAGCGGCTGGAGGTCTTTTGTCAATCCACCCGGAATGACGGCGAGTATTGAATTAAGCGCGTAAGCGTGTCTCTCAATGTGATGTTATGAGCTAGCAAATATAACAACTACACTACCCAGCATGCAACGATAGTGACGAGCATGCGCGGTAGCCCTGAGAAGCGTTGTTGTATGCTGGCAGTTAGAATGTGGTTATGAGCACGCTGTGAGTAAACGTTGAGAACTCAGTTAACACGCCTCGTCTGCATTATTTATAATTAGACAGACAACACACTTAATAGGAGCCATTTTGGGGTCTTTACATAAACACACAAATGGAAATGAAACGTCACATATCCCAGCATGCACCGCGTGCTTCTTCTTCTTCCGGGGCGGGTGGTTGCTTACAGTAGAAGAAGAAGCGCTTCCTGTTCTATGGGGGCGGGTGCTTACCTTGGCGGTTGCTTGCGTAGAAGAAGAAGCGCTTCCTGTTCTACCGGGAAAAAAGATGGCGGCTGTTTACCGAAGTTGCGAGATCGAAACTTTATGAAAATGAATCGTAATATTAATCCATATATAAAGCGCACCGGGTTAAAAGCCGCACTGTCAGCTTTTGAGTAAATTTGTGGTTTTTAGGTGCGGCTAATGGTGCGGAAAATACGGTATATACATTCATCTTTCCCACAAAGCTGAATGTTACCCACTTTTTTGCTTTTTAATGTTTGATCTAGATTTATAATGAGTGAATAAAGGTAGTAAAAACAATGTGTAATTTCCATAAGAATATCCATATCTACTGTGTGCATGACATAAGTAAATGTGTTAAATTGTAAAAAATAATTGATTTACATGAGACCAGAATTAACAGACATGTCATGTAAAGACGATTCCAGTGATATAAGTATTATTTTCCTATGATAAATATTAAAATTGACTTTTAAATTGACTGAAAATGCACTAATCAACATCTTTAATGCAAAGTCAACGGGGCTCCAGCTTTTAGGTGTGTGCTTTTTGTTAAAAATGTCATAACTTTTACTAATATTCACCCCATTTAAAAAAAAGTTGGTATCATTGGAAAGTTTGCTAAACAAAGAAAAAGGGAAAAAATGGTGTTAGGGCTACTCTTGCGTTAAAAAAAGTTGTAAAAAATAAAGGTAGAGTAGTCTTGAGGAGGAGGTCTATGACTCACTAAATACTTAATAAGCACTCGCTGATTCCAAATGATCATCATTTATTTTCACAAACAAAATTATTCTCCGTGGTTGACTTCAGAATAATGAAAATATTAGCGCTAGATAAAGTGTCAGTCCTTCAACATGAAGCTCTCCTTCATCATGCGTGATCACACTCAATCATAATTCATCTAAAACATTCAATAATTCATCATCATTGGCATTATTTGATTTAGCATTGTCCAAATGATGAATAATAAAGATAGGCTCCAACAACTGCTTTGACAGTTCCAGTGTGTTTTTAATTGATTGAGTGGATGAAATGAGCATTGGAAGTGAGAGAAAATGTGAGTAAACATGGCTGGTTTACTCACATAACCCTAACCACAAAACAAGCGACCAGGCAAATTGATCAATTTTAAAGATACTTGGTAGACTCACAAATAAATGTAAACTTATATTAGTTTTTAGTAACATTTTATTTATCCTCATTTTTTTGCAGGGGAATTAGGTGAAGTGTAAACTTGCCAAATGGTGTCAGAGCTTTGTCACAATCCCAAAATGTGGCTATTCTGGATTAGGGCTGTACGATTGATGGGCATCATTTTAAATAGTGCCATCACGTACCCGCCAGAGGCTGAGGTTTTTTCTTTTGTTCTACGCCGTCAGCGGCATTTGAGTGACAGACATGTTGGCCTATCAGAATTGTTGAACCTCGCGGTCTTTGGCTTCAAACAGGGAGGAAGACGACTCACTCTGAATGGCTCTCCTTTATTTAACAGTTGAATTAACTGAACACAGTGAGCCCTCTTTTCAGTCATTCACAATTGTTTTTGTCTGGGTGGGCAGAGACCAGGACCGCTAGCTAACACTAGAAGTTCCGCAAAAGAAGAAAAATATGATTACAAAGCCAAATGTCCAGTTGTAGCAATATTTCAGCTTCAAATGAGATGGGCAATATGAGCCCATCAACAAGCCAGAATGCTGTGATCACATCATGAGTATTGTGTACAGTTGTACTCTTACGATGGCGTGGTCACATCATGAGTATTGTGTACAGTTGTACTCTTACGATGGCGTGGTCACATCATGAGTATTATGTACAGTTGTACTCTTACTATGGCGTGGTCACATCATGAGTATTATGTACAGTTGTACTCTTACGATGGCGTGATCACATCATGAGTATTATGTACAGTTGTACTCTTACGATGGCGTGGTCACATCTTGAGTATTATGTACAGTTGTACTCTTACGATGGCGTGGTCACATCATGAGTATTATGTACAGTTGTACTCTTACGATGGCGTGGTCACATCATGAGTATTATGTACAGTTGTACTCTTACGATGGCGTGGTCACATCATGAGTATTATGTACAGTTGTACTCTTACGATGGCGTGGTCACATCATGAGTATTATGTACAGTTGTACTCTTACGATGGCGTGGTCACATCATGAGTATTATGTACAGTTGTACTCTTACGATGGCGTGATCACATCATGAGTATTATGTACAGTTGTACTCTTACGATGGCGTGGTCACATCTTGAGTATTATGTACAGTTGTACTCTTACGATGGCGTGGTCACATCATGAGTATTATGTACAGTTGTACTCTTACGATGGCGTGGTCACATCATGAGTATTATGTACAGTTGTACTCTTACGATGGCGTGGTCACATCATGAGTATTATGTACAGTTGTACTCTTACGATGGCGTGATCACATCATGAGTATTGTGTACAGTTGTACTCTTACGATGGCGTGGTCACATCATGAGTATTATGTACAGTTGTACTCTTACGATGGCGTGGTCACATCATGAGTATTATGTACAGTTGTACTCTTACGATGGCGTGGTCACATCATGAGTATTATGCACAGTTGTACTCTTACGATGGCGTGGTCACATCATGAGTATTATGTACAGTTGTACTCTCACGATGGCGTGGTCACATCATGAGTATTATGTACAGTTGTACTCTTACGATGGCGTGGTCACATCATGAGTATTGTGTACAGTTGTACTCTTACGATGGCGTGGTCACATCATGAGTATTATGTACAGTTGTACTCTTACAGTCAAGCGTGAAAGGCTGTGAGTGAGCCTCCAATAATGTAAGAAAGTTGGACATGAGCCTACTGTATTGTCACTCTTGGTACAGTCACAGGAAATATCTCTCCATGAACTCCTGTCCAAAAAATCTTTTTCAATGTGGTCATGTCTGGTCTTGACTTCCTGACTTGCTCATGTCATGAGTGAAAGGAATTGGGATTTGTATCATGTCTGAAATCCTCCGTGTGTAATAAATGTTCCCAAACATGCTTCCAAGATGAATATATATTTGACCTGTTCCTCTTTTCATAGACCTGTTATTGTGCTCCACCTTCATCTTGCACATTTCCTTATTGTTTCTTCATAACTGCCTCTTGTTTTCCTTCCTCTTTTGGTCCGCCAGTCTTCATATGATATCATAGTCTGTGCTAGGAACTGAATTCCTATTGTGCTTTCAGGTAACAGCATGGCAATGACGGCCCAGAGCTCCTGCTCCTCCATGAGTAACCACACCAAGGAACGTGTCACCATGGCCAAGGTCACCTTGGAGAGCTTCTACAGCAACCTCATTGCCCAGCACGAGGAGAGAGAGATGAGGTAATCATGGAACTATGTCCAGTGTGGAGGCAAAAAGTGCTATAATCTTATGTTGAATGATGACAGCTGGCTAAAAATATTAGCCATAGAGCACGGGGTGTCCAAAGTGCGGCCCGCAAATCATTTTTAGCGGCCTGCTCCACATTCTGAGAATACTATTACAAAAAAAAGTGTAATAAAAGAGCAAATGTGCAATGTTGACTCAAATAAGCATGCAGGATGTTTGCTTTTGCTTTCAAACGCTCCAAACTAACCTGACTCTGGCCAGATCCTTGTCGTTGGCTGAGCTCCACACAAGGATGTGGACCTAACCTGACTCTGGCCAGATCCTTGTCGTTGGCTGAGCTCCACACAAGGATGTGGACTTCTCAATGGGAGATGTATTTGAGAAGGCAAATGCTTGTGTGTGATTGGATAAAGCACTTATGTTGAATGAGGTGCTACTTCTAGGGCTGCAGCTAACGATTATTTTTCTATCGATTAATCCATAGATTATTTTTTCGATTAATCGGTTAATCTATAGATTATTTTTTCGATTAATCTATAGATTATTTTTCCTTTTACCGATTTTTTTTTAATTTAAAATGAAGAGGAAAAAATAAATGTAGGCCAGTTTTTTTCAAAAGGCATGGCTTTTATTTACAAAAAAAAAAGTATGGCCACTCAGTCAACATTGACAACAACATGACAAAATATTCTGTAACAATGTAAACATTTAAAACTTTTAACATTTAACAAAATTAAAAGTAGCTTATTTGCTTTTTAATGTGCAAATATAAAAATAAACATCCAGTGCAAATCTTAATATTCTGGAATAGTATAAGCATTTCAAAAGTAAAAGTATTGCTTATTTTGCTTAAAAATGTGCAAAAATAAAGATAAACATCCAATACAAAAAAGTGCAAAACGGAAATATTCTGTAACAAGTGTAAACATTTCAACAAAAGTAAAAGTATTGCTTATTTGCTAAAATGTGCAAAAATAAAGCTAAACATCCAATACAAAAAAGTGTACAGTGTAAACATTTCAACAAAAGTAAAAGTATTGCTTATTTTGCTTAATAAAACAACAATGATAGTATGATTAAAGTGAAAGTTAATTGTTGGTTTGTACATAGTATATGTAACTGTTAATGTTGTAAAAGGTATTTGCACAACTAATTAACGTTAGCGTTTGTGACACGTCTTGTGCCGTGGGGTTCTTTCAGGACCGACAGACTGAACGCCAGACGGCTTTGCCAGGTTTACAATCTTTTAATTTTACACAGTCTTTTCTCTTCCAACTGCGCGGATCGCGCACCTGGGCACGATTGCGGCGTCGCTCCCGGCGCACCCCGCCTCGCCGCTCGCTCGCCGCCGCCGCCTCTCCACAGCGTTAAAGAGGAGCGCGTCTTTGTAAACACTGAACAGGCACGCCAAACGCGCCTCTCAGAGCGAAACGGTGCCTTAGTTTATGAATTTACAACGCAGATACAAATGACACATTCATGTTTTTGTGTAATAATGACAACGTATACGCACGCGGACGATTGACTTGTTGATGGTGATGGCAAGAACGCTGTCGGGGGTTTTCTTTTCAAATGTTCCTTCATAGCCGTTGTGCTGCTATGATAGGCCATTTCCGCTCGACACAGTGTGCATACAACAACATTATTAGGCCGTTTATTGAAATACTCCCACACTTTTGACGACTTTTGGCGTGCTTTTTTCCCCTCGCTCGCATCGTCTGCTTTGCGCTCCGCCATGACAGTAAAGTAGAGTGACGTAAATATGCGACGCGCCGACGCACAAAAACGGCGTCGACGTATTTACGTAACCGATGACGTCGACTACGTCGACGCGTCGTTTCAGCCTTAGCTACTTCAAGCACTCACATGGACATCAAGCCGTGACGCTGATGAGAGCCACGCTGGGAAATACAAACCCGCTCGGAAGAACATCCTTGCCATCAATAAATGCCTTCACTGTTCATCTTTGAAAGAATTCATATTCCATCCATGTGGCAAATAATTTGCAACAATGTCAGCACACGAGTTGTTTGAATCAAACACGTCACATCTATCAAATCCTCTTTGCTTCATTATTTCTTGCTATTTGGAAGGACTTTGCAATGACTTCCAGCCCACATCCTTGTGTGCAGCTCAGCCAACCACAAGGATCTGGCCAGAGTCAGCTTAGGTCCAAACAATAATGAATCCAAATCAGTGTTATGAATGTTGGACCTATTTAAGCAGGGATGTCAAAGATGCAGAGTTTGCTAAGTGAAACTGCTGATGTCACAATAGCAATTCTGTTAGGCAAGCAAATAGTTTATACCGGGGTGAGCAAGAGGTAAAGTGGGACTGTGACTCCTCCCCCTCCACCCAGCGTAAAACAAACATTTGCTCTATTAGGATTATTTGTGATATGTACATTTTCAGAATGTGCTTGTGCTATTTTGGGCCAAAGTAAAAGAAAGAAAACAATCTGAAGTTGTCGTTTAACTTATTATGCCACGCTCATTATTCACCTCAATATTTCCTTCCTAAACGTCCACTTTTTTCAACTCAAGTTTACAAAATGACAAGGGATGTGTTCCAAGCAGATCAATCTCATCATTTAGTATTAGGGCTGTCATTGCAATTGACTATTTTAATCTCATTTTGTTGGGTGTTAATTCGTATTTAATCACGATTAATGGTCAATATCATTTTTTTAATCATTAATATGTGTAGCTTAAAGAGATCATTTTCAAGTTTTTAATGCTACTAACATGAGACTGAACAATCGCTTTGATTTATGCAAATGTTTGCTTGTTAATAATAATAATGGATTAGATTTTAAACCGCGTTTTTCTATTGTTAGACACTCAAAGCGCTCACAGAGAAGTGGGAAGCCATCACTCATTCACACCTGGTGGTGGTGGTAAGCCACATTTGTAGCCACAGCTGCTCTGGGGTAGACTGACAGAAGCGAGGCTGCCTCCGACCAACACATATCACTCATTCATCATTCATTCACCAGTGTGAAGTGTTCTGCCCAAGGACACAACGGCAGCGATTTGGATGTCAAGAGGCGGGGAGCGAACCTGCAACCCTCAGGTTTCTGACACGGCCGCTCTAAACACTACGCCATACCTCCCCTGTTAAAGCAACTCAACATACATACAGATATCCACATTAATGATACCAAGTTAATTATCAGTATATGGTCGATTAATAAGATCAATATTTTTTTATGTCAAAAATTATTTTGTAGATTTAGTTACTGTTTACAAATGGATAAATACGAACACAGGAGAACCTAAAGAGGAAAAACAAAAAGATTGAAATCAGAGCCAATAATAGGAAATATTCCATTGATATTGTGTCATCCTGTGTTTTTGTCGTATAAAATTGTGATCAAAGATTGAAAATGTGAAGAATTCATATGACGTGAAAGCCCAAACATGATTGTGTCTTTGTGTGGAAGATGAAAGTCTTGTTGTCTTTGTCTTGTCAGGCAGCAGAAACTGGAGAAAGTGATGGATCAGGAGGGCTTGGCTGATGAAGAGGTGAGTCTCAACTAATATTCTCTGCTAACACCTCAAAACTAAACATTTTGCAAAGTGTCAATCATATCCCACTCATTTCCATAATGCTTGATTCATAGATATCCCCAACATTTTACATCATCATCTAGTGTTGGCCATATAAAGATCAACTATTTTGCATCTATTATCCTACTTTTGATCTGTTGTGTATCAGAGTCTGACGCGCAATCAAAAATGAAAATGTTTCCTTCCCTCTCAATTGTATATGCAATCTATTCTTGCTTATCAATTATTTCTAGAGGTGCACATTAGATGGAGGACAGGTCACGATATGAGGAATTATGACGTCACGCTGATAAAAGATAGCTCTGTTGTAGGGTTGGGCGATATATGGATATACTGGATGTATCGCAGGTTTGTCTCTGTGCGATATAGAAAATGACTCTATGGTGATATTGGAGTATATGTTCTCACACAGTTGTTTTTAGCTGCGGGCATTACACTGCATGCGTTTCCCACTCTTTCTTGTCTCTCCTTCTCACAGACTGCAAGCGCACCTTCTTACACACGTCACGTGTGCAACGTCACACACTCCCGCGGTAGCGACATGGTAACGTTAGCTGTGATGCTAACGATGAGGTGCGGGTGGTAATACGAGAGAGAGAAGGGACGGCGTGGCGAAGTTGGTAGAGTGGCCGTGCCAGCAATCGGAGGGTTGCTGGTTACTGGGGTTCAATCCCCACCTTCTACCATCCTAGTCACGTCTGTTGTGTCCTTGGGCAAGACACTTCACCCTTGCTCCTGATGGCTGCTGGTTAGCGCCTTGCATGGCAGCTCCTGCCATCAGTGTGTGAATGTGTGTGTGAATGGGTGAATGTGGAAGTAGTGTCAAAGCGCTTTGAGTACCTTGAAGGTAGAAAAGCGCTATACAAGTATAACCCATTTATCATTTAAGGTGCGAATCTGGTAACAAATGGAGGAAGAAATAATTACCAAGAAAAACAGCACGGGGTCCGTCGTCTGGCGGTGGTTTGGCTTCAAGCGGGAATATTTTCAACATTTGTTCAACAAACAAGATGGCGCCCCCCCCCCCCCCGTGGCTGACGTCTTTGCGTCGTCCTCCCGACAACATTTACGTTTTTTATTTATTATAGTTTATTTATTAAAGTTTTTGCACGCAACAGTGAGATATAACAGAGATGCACTTCTGGACATTGGAAAAGCTCACCATGAGCTCACTTATAGTCTGACGGACTTCAACTTTCTGCTACGACGAGAGCCAGCTAACCACA
Organism: Nerophis lumbriciformis; assembly: GCF_033978685.3. Classification (NCBI taxonomy): domain Eukaryota; kingdom Metazoa; phylum Chordata; class Actinopteri; order Syngnathiformes; family Syngnathidae; genus Nerophis; species Nerophis lumbriciformis. Next base: position 77,224,619 of record NC_084548.2, read on the forward strand.
AAACAACAACAGCAACAAGGCGGCGGGGCAAGAGAGCGGGGCTACATGCTAGGCTAAAGGCTAGAGCTACGCGACCACCACTACCTAGCCTGCTGCTAGCTAACGCGCTCGCTCAACAACAAGCTGGATGAGCTGAGAAGCAGGATTACATCCCAGCGTGAACTGAGAGAATGCTGTGCTTTTATTTTCACGGAAACCTGGCTTTCTGACAACATCCCAGACTCTGCTATCCAGCTAGCAACACACTCAGTCTACCGTGTAGACCGGACAAAGGCCTCAAGAAAGGCGAGAGGCGGCGGCGTCTGTGTTTATGTGAGTAACCGCTGGTGCTCGGACGTACATGTGGTTGAAAGACACTGCTCGGACAACATTGAGTTTTTGATGGTGAAATGCAGACCTTTTTATCTGCCAAGGGAGTTCAGTGCAGTGTTTATACTGTGTGTTTACATCCCCCCACGGGCGGACTCCACTACAGCGCTAAAGCTGCTGCATGACGTCATCAGTAAACAAGAGACCGCACACCCCGATGCTGCGTTCACGGTCGCTGGGGATTTTAACCACCGCAACCTAAAGAGTGTCCTCCCGAAATACCATCAGTTTGGGAACTTTCCTACATGGGAAAAAAAACATTTTGGACCAAATATATTGCAACGTGAGGGGAGCCTACAAGGCTGTACCCAGACCACACTTTGGACTATCTGATCACATCTCAGCTTTTCTATATCCAGCGTACAGACAACGCCTCAAGCAAGCCCCCCCCCAGTGAGAAAAACTGTTCAAGTGTGGAATGAAGACACTGAACTAGTGCTTCAGGACTGCTTTGGGAGTACAAACTGGGACATGTTCAAAACTGCTGTCAGAGGGATGATGGTACTGTGGACATAGAGGAATATGCTTCCAGTGTAACTGGCTACATCAGCACATGTGTGGAAAACATTGTGCCCACAAAACAATACAAAATATATCCAAACCAAAAACCCTGGATTAACTGTGATGTTCAGTCCAAGTCAGTGGAGCGGGCATGTCTGCGGTGGATTCTACTCCACCGCAGATTCCCGGCGCATGTGGCAAGGCCTGCAACACATCACAGACTACAAGCAGGGGAGCAGGGGGGTCACAAACAGCCAACGCTCACTGCCAGATGAGCTGAATGAGTTCTACGTCCGCTTCGAGGTCCTCAACACCAACCAACAGAGAGGGGTTCTGACCACGGAACGCACGCAGGACCCACCACTCACTGTGACAACAGCAGAGGTACGTACAGTTCTGAGGAGAACAAACCCACGGAAGGCAGCCGGCCCAGACAACATCCCTGGCCAGGCCCTCAGGGTGTGTTCATCAGAGCTGGCTGACATATACAACTTGTCACTAGCACAAGCTGTTGTGCCCACCTGCTTCAAGACCACCACCATCGTGCCCCTGCCAAAGAAAAACACTGTGACCTGTCTAAATGACTATCGCCCTGTTGCACTCACCCCAATAGTGATGAAGTGCTTCGAGAGGATAGTCATGTCACACATCAAGAAGACCATCCCAGACACACTGGACCCTCTACAGTTTGCCTACCGGCAGAACCGATCCACTGAGGATGCAGTCAACACCGTCATCCACACCACCCTCACCCACTTAGAGGGCAAGGACACCTATGCCAGGCTATTATTCATCGACTACAGCTCTGCTTTTAACACGGTCATCCCACAAAAACTCACTGCTAAACTCCTCACTGTTGATCTGACACCGGCTCTCTGTGACTGGGTCCTGAACTTTCTCACAAACCGGCCCCAGTCAGTCAGAATCGGCAACCAGACATCAGGCACAAATGTTCTAAGCATAGGGACCCCCAAGGCTGCGTGCTGAGCCCCCTATTGTACACCCTCTGCACACACGACTATGTGCCCTCCCAGAACAACACCAGTATCATCAAGTTTGCAGATGATACTACGGTCGTCGGACTGATCACCGGGGGAGCTGAGGCAGCGTACAGAAGGGAGGTAGTGGAACTGGTGGCCTGGTATCAGGATAATAATCTCTCCTTGAACACAGACAAGACCAAGGAGATGATTATTGACCCACGGAGAAGGAGTACCCACTACACACCTCTGTACATAGGGGGGACAAAGGTGGACAGGGTGAAAACCTTTAAATTCCTCGGGACCCACATCAGCGAGGACCTCACCTGGGATCACAACACCCAACAAACAATAAAGAAAGCACTACAGGACATGTACTCTACCAGGGCCACCAGGAGAGCACACAACATCATAAAGGACATAACACAGTCTCTTCAACCTCCTACCATCAGGCTGACGATATAGGAGCCTGAAATCCAGGACTACGAGACTGACAAACAGTTTCTACCCACAGGCCATCAGGCTTGTGAATGCTAACTTGTGAATGCTAGATCTCCCCCCCCCCCCCCCCCCCCCCCCCCCCCCCCCAGACAGCTACCATGACCACCCCCGAACTGTGAACCATCACTGTAGACACTTTTCACCTTTGATCACTAAAGACACTTGAACTGCTGCTGTGACCAAATGTCACCTACAATTTATACTGTTGACTGTCAATCAGAATGTGCAATGATGTTATGTTACTTACTGTGCCTTGTATATACATTTTTATTTTGAGCTAAGTACCGTGTGACTTGTTGACGGGTGGACTAGCAAAGTAAGATTGTCATTGTACGGCAAACTGTCTGTTTAACTGTGCATATGACAATAAACATTCTTGAATCTTGAATCTTGAATTTATGCGGCAAAAGCGTTGCTACAAAAAGTAGCAGCACTGGTATACACAGTATATGTCTACATCTCCGTTCGCTGCCACGCCAACAAAATGTCGAAGCAACCATTTCCAGATCAACACCGTATGGAAAAAAAAAAAGTCGACAACAGAAGGAGATAACGTCCGCAGGAACCTACCACATAGCGAAGGACGAACACTATTTGATTTCCTATTATGCAACTCATTTTTATTTGACACTTATTGAAATATCTTGTGTGACATCATGCACAAAAGTGCACTTTATTAGTTTTAAACTATTGTAGTGGCGTTCTGTACAAAAAGTGCACTTTAATTTAGTGTTGTTTTGATATAATAATAATAATAATAATAATAACTGGGATTTATATAGCGCTTTTCTAAGTACCCAAAGTCGCTTTACATGTAGAACCCATCATTCACACCTGGTGGTGGTAAGCTACTTTCATAGCCACAGCTGCCCTGGGGTAGACTGACGGAAGCATGGCTGCAATTTGCGCCAACGGCCCCTCCGACCACCACCTATCATTCATCATTCAATTCACCGGTGTGAGTGGCACCGGGGGCAAAGGGTGAAGTGTCCCGCCCAAGGACACAACGGCAGCGATTTTTTTTTTTGGATGGTAAGAGGCGGGGAGCGAACCTGCAACCCTCAGGTTTCTGGCACGGTTGCTCTACCCACTACGCCATGCCGCCCCGATATGTATATATACGAAGATATGTCATCTTAGTGACATCATGCACAAAAGGGCACTAATAGCTTGTTTTAAAATGTCTCTGACAATCTTGCACTTTCTGTTTTGAAATGACATGAATGTTTGTGCCACTGCTTAATAACTGTTTAATAAATACACTTTTACTTGTGATTTCCCTCTCTGCATGAAAGTTTAAAAGTAGCATATATTAATGCAGTATGAAGAAGAATGTTTTAATGTAGACACATAGAATCATCATACTGCTGTCATTATATGCATCAAGTGTTCATTCAAGGCTAAGGCTAAATAGCCAATCGTGACTAAACATATCCACATATATATGGTGTATGGTGACATGGACTAAACATATCCACATATATATGGTGTATGGTGACATGGACTAAACATATCCACATATATATGGTGTATGGTGACATGGACTAAACATATCCACATATATATGGTGTATGGTGACATGGACTAAACAGATCCACATATATATGGTGTATGGTGACATGGACTAAACATATCCACATGTTAATAAAAGGCCATATCGCCCAAGCCCTACTCTGAGGTTCCAATGAGGCGAGATGACCTGTACTAATCAAATCAAATCAAGTTTATTTATAAAGCACTAGGTGCGTTAGTGTGAATAAATCAAACACTCTTTTCTCCTACCTCAAAGGAAGTTGTCAACTTCCTCTGAGCTCAGCGTAAACAAACATGTTGACTTATATGCACCAAATGTTATGCAAACATCTTGCAAGGGGGGGGGGGGGGGGCATTAACACCACCTAGGTGGGGCAAAAAAATGATTGAACATATTGGTTATTGATATTGATTACGTATATATTGATATTGTTTTATTGTCCAGACGTGTTCAAATATTAACTTCATGTTTTCTTCTATTTCTTATGTGCTCTTGTCTTTTTCTTGCATTGTTGTGGAGCACTTTGGTTGAGCTATAGATGATGAAAGGAGCTTTAACAAAGTCAGTTGTTTGTCATTGTGCTCCCTGCAGAAACTATAGATGATGAAAGGAGCTTTAACAAAGTCAGTTGTTCGTCATTGTGCTCCCTGCAGAAACGCATTCGCCGTTCTCAGCATGCCAGGAAAGAAACCGAGTTTCTTCGTCTGAAGCGAACCCGACTCGGTCTGGAAGACTTTGAGTCGCTGAAGGTGATCGGCCGTGGAGCTTTTGGAGAGGTAAAGTCCCAAATGTATTTAGCTAAAGACTTGATGTTGGAGACGTCATCTTTTTGTTGGCCTGCAGGTGCGCCTGGTACAGAAAAAGGACACCGGCCATGTCTATGCCATGAAGATCCTTCGCAAAGCCGACATGCTGGAGAAAGAACAGGTGAGGCACAGTCGAAGCAGCCATTACTCCCTCTAATGTCCCCTTTGATGGTCCAAGGTGGGTCACATACGTGCTGAGCGGGACATCCTGGTGGAGGCAGACAGCCTGTGGGTGGTCAAGATGTTCTACAGCTTCCAGGACAAGATGAACCTCTACCTCATCATGGAGTTTCTGCCTGGGGGTAGGAGTCACACTGCTAACTGTCACCATCATGCTTGTCATGCTTGCTGTCCTTATTCCCGTAGGAGACATGATGACCCTGTTGATGAAGAAAGACACTCTGACAGAAGAGGCCACTCAGTTCTACATCGCAGAGACGGTCCTGGCCATCGATTCCATCCACCAGCTAGGCTTCATCCACAGAGACATCAAACCAGACAACCTCCTGCTGGACTCCAGGGTGAGTTATCCTGTCTTGTCATCACTTGAGAGTTGTTGTTCAATGCAATTAGGAGGAAACAAGTCATCTGTAATGAAGGCATTTAAAGATGGGGGTGATTGTATCAAATAATATCAGCTTGCCTGTAACATCTCTGTTGGAATGTTGACTTGTGCAAAGTTAACATCCAAATAAGCTCACAATTTCTTCTGTTTTTCTCAAGTCTTTTACAAAAGGTAAACATGCTAATGTTTAATTAATGCTAATTGAACAATATTGCAGTTTAAAACAGCACATTTGTCAACTTAAACAAGTATCAAATAATTATAGTTGCTTACGCATACAAAATCTGCAGGGCAGAAGCGTATTAGAAAGTCCAGTAACACACGTGTCCGTATAAATCAAATTACTGCGTCGTGAGTTATTGTTACTACTAGGTGTTGCCAAAAAATAATTATCACTCCACTTAACTTCAATCCATTCCATACATAAATAAATAGGTTAGTGGTTTTCATACATACTATTGATCTGTTTGACCAAGCCTTTCCTAACATTCCACACTACCAAATAATGAAACTGTGTAGGATTTCTGCCAATTTCGCATCGGATCAATGTTGGTATCGGCCAATACACTGAGTACGTATCAGAAGTGAAAAAGTTGTATCAGGACACTCCTAGTTTGTTGAGGTGTAACAAATGAAAGTGTTTGACAAACATTCCTACTTGTCTGTCCACAAAATAGACTTCAATATTAATAATAGGATAAAGGACATCATGAGGACAGAGCTGCGATGTAGACTTTGTACAAAAGTAGTGTACAATTACACCATGTGTTGTGGTTTCAGGGTCACGTGAAGCTGTCTGACTTCGGACTGTGCACGGGACTAAAGAGGGCGCACCGCACAGAATTCTACAAGAACCTGAACCATAGCTTGCCCAGTGACCTCAGTAAGCAAAGTCAGGCAACACTTTTCCTTTGCTCTCAATGTTACCTTCCTCCTGTGCAGGACAGCTGCTAGTCACCTTTGAAACCACAGCCTTGCTTTATGTGCAAATCTTTCAAAGATTGACGTCAACTTGAAAAATGGAAGTCTTGTCAATACATATATAACATCAAATAACACAATGCTTGCAAATTCTTCAGATATGAAATCATTTTGAGAAGTTATTCTATCCTGCCTGGGGGACGCACCATGTGTTTGTGTGTTTGGTACAAGCAACAATTAAAGCTACGTTGTAGTCGTCCATGAGCATTACAATTCATCATATTTTAATCTCTTTTTCTCACAATCATCAAAATATCATTAAAAGGAATAAATAATGGGGCTATGTGCATGCAAATTTCTGAGCTTGATACGGTGAAATGGATGAGTAAGCGTGCGTTTACGTTTTATTTGACGCAGCACTAGTATGCCTAATCAATTATCACTAAACTCAACAAAAAAGTAAGGCATATGTAATCACGGAATTGGCTAATAGCACGCAATCGCTATTAAACGCAGAATATCAAGGAACTTGACATAAATGTGAGTGAAATGTTGTCATTGTGAGGAGAAGGAACCTTTGTTTGGGGAAATAATGTGTCATTCATCCCTGAAACACGTCCTGAACTAAACAATGTGGACACAGCCACTAAACTCGGAAGAACAATCCATGCTGCCACAACACATCTCATCTGCTTGTGTTGTTGTGAACGACATCATGGATGTAACATCAATGTACAAAAGCAGTGAAGTTGTGTAAATGGTCAATAAAAAGAGAATACAACAAATCCTTTTCAACTTATATTCAATTGAATAGACTGCAAAGACAAGATATTTCATGTTCACACTGAGAAACTTCTTTTTTGGCAAAAAAGTTGTCACATGGGGCATTTTGACCACTATGTTGCATGGCCTTTCCTTTTTAGCCTACGCTCACAGGATGTCCTCCACATGTTGGTTCCTAGAGCCAACACAGAACTTGAAAAAGCAGCCTTCAGTTGTGCTTCTCCCTGGTCATGGAATGACATCCAGAAAGATCTGAAGCTACCAGAATTAATCACTTTGGGGGAGTTTAAGTCCATTTTAAAAGATGGAGAAAGCAGTTCTTTTGGGAAATGTACTTGCCTTTAAATTGAGTTATTACTTAATCGTTTGAAATTATTTTTGAGCTGTTCTGTTGTATTGTCTTGTTGTAATTATTATTGTAACTTTGTTTGTGCCGCCCTCTTTGTCAGGTCGCTCTTAAAAAAGAGATTTTAGTCTCAATGAGTCTTCACCTGGTTAAATAAAGGAAATTGAAATTAACAACACTCAGTAAACATTTGGGAACTGAGGAGACACATTTTTGAAGTGGATGAGGTGGCGACTTGTCCAGGGTTACCCCGCCTACCGCCCGAATGCAGCTGAGATAGGCTCCAGCGACCCCGAAAGGGACAAGCGGTAGAAAATGGATGGATGGATGGAATTCTTTCCCATTCTTGCTTGATGTACAGCTTAAGTTGTTCAACAGTCTCCCTTCTCATATTTTAGCCTTCATATTGCACCACACATTTTCAATATCTGGACTACAGGCAGGCCAGTCTAGTACCCACACTCTTTTACTATGAAGCCACGCTCTTGTATCACGTGGCTTGGCATTGTCTTGCTGAAATAAGCAGGGGCGTCCATGATAACGTTGCTTGTATGGCAACATATGTTGCTCCAAAAGCTGTATGTACCTTTAAAGCATTAATGGTGCCTTCACAGATGTGTAAGTTACCCATGTCTTGGGCACTAATACACCCCCATACCATCACACATGCTGCCTTTTACACTTTCACCCTAGAACAGTCCCCATGCTTCTTTTCCTCTTTGCTCCACAGTTTCCAAAAACAATTTGACCACAGAACACTTTTCCACTTTGCATCAGTCCATCTTAGATGAGCTCGGGCCCAGCGAAGCGTTTCTGGGTGTTGTTGATAAATGGCTTTGGCTTTGCATAGTAGAGTAACTTGCGCTTACAGATGTAGCGACCAACTGTAGTTACTGACAGTGGTTTTCTGAAGTGTTCCTGAGCCCATGTGGTGATATCCTTTACACACTGATGTGGCTTTTTGATACAGTAGTGCCTGAGGGATCCAAGGTGTGTAATATCATGGCTTACGTGCAGTGATTTCTCCACATTCTCTGAACCTTTTGATGATATTACGGAGTGTAGATGGGGAAATCCCTAAATTCCTTGTTGAGAAATGTTGTTCTTAAACAATTTGCTCAGGCATTTGTTGACAAAGTGGTGACCCTCGCCCCGTCCTTGTTTGTGAATGACTGAGCATTTCATGGAAGCTGCTTTTATACCCAATCATGGCACCCACCTGTTCCCAATTAGCCTGTTCACCTGTGGGGTGTTCCAAATAAGTCTTTGATGAGCATTCCTCAACTTTCTCACTCTTTTTTGCCACTTGTGCCAGCTTTTTGGAAACATGTTGCAGGCATCAAATTCCAAAGAAGCTAATATTTGCAACAAATTATAGTCTACCAGTTCGAACGTTAAGTATCTTGTCTTTGCAGTCTATTCAATTGAATATAAGTTGAAAAGGAGTTGTTGTATTCTCTTTTTATTGACCATTTACACAACGTGACAACTTCACTGCTTTTGGCTTTTGTACAAACAGGACAGCAGTTTATTAAACGGCCTCGAATCTCATTTGTCAACCTGAGAAAAGCTTATTATTTTACTTGTTTATTTGTTACTAATTCATATTTGTTTGTTCTTTTCAATCAATCAATCAAAGTCTACTTATAGAGCCCTAAATCACGAGTGCCTCAAAGGGCTGCACAAGCCACAATGACATCCTCAGCTCAGATCCCACATCAGGGCAAGAAAAAAATCCAAAAATGAAATTTCAAGTTGTTTTGGTGGTACAGTACTCCTGTTTTCAAATGAATGAATAATCATGATTACAATATAACTCAAAAATAAACCTAATTTTTGCCATATTAGTCCAGCCTTAGTTTTAACTGTAGTTAAATACTGTCTCTGGTTTCTTTTCATATGGTGTTAGGAGTCATTATTTGGCATATGTATGTTGGTTCTTAATACTCTTTGAACAAAGTCTGTCAAACATTTGGTTTCCATATTGTACAAGTCATTGAGTCATAACAGCTTTATCATTCTTTTGTTCTTAACGTCCTGCTTCTCAAGACTCCTATTTATTTTTCAAATGTAATGTTAACTGTAGTGTGAGCACACTTTTCTTCCTTAGCAGAACAGGCCTTTTTGTAGGCTTTCAAAAAACGTCTGGCTAATAAGGTTTGATGTGTTTTTCCCCCTCCTCACGCAATATTTGTGGAACATTTGTTGCAAACGGTGTACTCATCTGAAACACCATGTTTGTTTACAATGAGCTCAGAGGACATTTATGAAAGGGAGCGCTTGATTTGCTCACCCTAACCCGTCAACAGTACAAGTAGTGTTGCCACACTGTTTGGTCATCTATCGCTGCTATTTTTCCTACATCATTCCTCATATAATGATGTGTTCAATGTTTGATGCTCCCTAGTTGTAATACTGCCTGCTTGTCTGTCCACAGCCTTTCAGAACATGAACTCCAAGAGGAAAGCAGAGACGTGGAAGAGGAACAGGAGGCAGCTGGTATGAACTCTGCAACAAAATGTCTGCAAATGTATTGGCTATTATGAATATTAGAGGTTAACTAACACGTGTCCGCCAAACCTGAGACTCATTAAACATCACAATAGCAAAATATTTACAAGGTGGTGAGCTGCAAGACAAGATGGTGTTTCTTTACAGTGACACTCCTGTTTTTTATTGACATCTTGAAACCTGGCTATAGACCACATCCTAGATCAGGGGTGTCCACTGACAAAGGATGCCGTTTTGATATTTTTTCATTTTAAAACCAACACAATATATCAAGTTTGGGGAATATTAAAGGGGAACTGCCCTTTTTTGGGAATTTTGCCTATCGTTCACAATCATTATTAAAGACATGACGACAGATGTATTTTTAATTTTTTTAATGCATTCTAAATACCCTATTTTTTGGAGTATAAGTCGCACCGGCCGAAAATGCATAATAAAGAAGGAAAAAAACATATATAAGTCGCACTGGAGTATATGTCGCATTTTTGGGGGAAATGTATTTGATAAAAGCCAACACTAAGAATAGACAATTGAAAGGCAATTTAAAATAAATGAAGAATAGTGAACAACAGGCTGAATAAGTGTACGTTATATGAGGCATAAATAACCAACTGGTATGTTAACGTAGCATATTATGGTAAGAGTCATTCAAATAACTATAACATATAGAACATGCTATACGTTTACCAAACAATCTGTCACTCCTAATCGCTAAATCCCATGAAATCTTATACGTCTAGTCTCTTACGTGAATGAGATAAATAATATTATAATGTGTTCATCATTTCACACATAAGTCGCTCCTGAGTATAAGTCGCACCCCCGGCCAAACTATGAAAAAAACTGCCACTTATAGTCCGAAAAATACGGTATTAAATTAGTGCGATCAAACGTCTGCTTACAATAGAGCCCATTATGCCTATAAAGCCTTTAAAAACATCCAAACACCTCCATTAATGTTTCATATACATGATGTAAGTATATATGTCATGTAGTAACATTCATAATAACATGTAATATATACATGATGTAAGTATATATGTCATGTAGTAACATTCATAATAACATGTAATATATACATGATGTAAGTATATATGTCATGTAGTAACATTCATAATAACATGTAATATATACATGATGTAAGTATATATGTCATGTAGTAACATTCATAATAACATGTAATACATACATGATGTAAGTATATATGTATGTAGTAACATTCATAATAACATGTACGGTAATATATACATGATGTAAGTATATATGTCATGTAGTAACATTCATAATAACATGTAATATATACATGATGTAAGTATATATGTCATGTAGTAACATTCATAATAACATGTAATATATACATGATGTAAGTATATATGTCATGTAGTAACATTCATAATAACATGTAATATATACATGATGTAAGTATATATGTCATGTAGTAACATTCATAATAACATGTAATATATACATGATGTAAGTATATATGTCATGTAGTAACATTCATAATAACATGTAATACATACATGATGTAAGTATATATGTCATGTAGTAACATTCATAATAACATGTAATGTATACATGATGTAAGTATATATGTCATGTAGTAACATTCATAATAACATGTAATACATACATGATGTAAGTATATATGTCATGTAGTAACATTCATAATAACATGTAATATATACATGATGTAAGTATATATGTCATGTAGTAACATTCATAATAACATGTAATATATACATTATGTAAGTATATATGTCATGTAGTAACATTCATAATAACATGTAATATATACATGATGTAAGTATATATGTCATGTAGTAACATTCATAATAACATATTTGATGTATGATGTACCCCGAAAGGGACAAGCGGTAGCAAATGAATGAATGGATGGATGGATATACATGATGTAAGTACGGTATATTTGTAATGTAGTAACATTTATAATATTTAAGTATTTGACCATTTTAAGCATACTCAACGCATTAATTTAAAAAACTAATCACGACGTTCACTTTTTTTTTTTTTAATTCCTCACTGATTATTACTCACTGCAGACTTAAAGGGAGACAACAAACATAATAAAACAATCACTTACTGTACAAGGTCTGCTCTCATTAGGATGCCGACTGCCAGGATGTTTATATATCCCCATTTAGATGAAGAATGACTCACAATCCTCACGGAGAAAGGGTGGGTGGTCCAGGCTTTTTTTTGTGTCGTTTTCATCATTCCCGGGTCTAAATTGGCTGTCAAAGCATACCAACTTGTCGCGAATGCGTCCTCAGCCTTATACTATCCAGGTGAGGTGCATGATTTATGATCTCCAGGGAGCAGGGAAGCGAGGAAGCAGCTGATCAGTCGATGATGTCAATATGGGGACGCAGGAAGTGATTATGCCGCCGCTATAAATAGTTTGTCTGCGTTAGCATTTATAAAAACAATATCACTAATACTTGGCTAATATTCAAATATTCTGCAAAATTCGCCTTTAAATTGGTGAATAATTCAGAACATTGATTTAGAATGTTTACGTTTTGAGCAAGGGACAAGCGGCAGAAATTGGATGGACTTTTTGAACAATGAGTTTTCAAAAAAAGAAATCCCACTAAAAGGTGTTGGGGATCCATAAAGTTTATTAAACTGTTGAAAATATGTCATACATCTCTTTTGTTTTATTTCTTTGAATGTTTGAATCTTTTAGTTCAACTTTCAGGTTAAAGTTTTTTTTAATTATTATTTATGTTTTAAGCCCTTTTTTGTCAAAGAAAACCTTTGTTTTTACATATACAATATTTTTCCCCAAAACATTTCTGAAAGTGGAAGATTAGATTTATTGGAGATTTGGAGTGTTTAATAATAGCAACATTGATTTTGAGCAGTGAAAGTTTTGAAGAAAAAAAAAAGTCACATTCCTCTCTGTTACACCTCTTTTTTTTTAATGTACCATAAAAATGAGCTGCGGGCTCTTAGAACCTGGTTCTGTCCTCTCAGGCTTTCTCCACGGTGGGAACACCGGACTACATCGCCCCCGAGGTGTTCATGCAGAACGGCTACAACAAGCTGTGTGACTGGTGGAGCCTGGGTGTCATCATGTACGAGATGCTCATCGGTAAGTCTTCATCCCGCACGCAGCCTCACCTGGGGGCTCATGAACATGTACCATGTACGTGTCTTCAGGTTATCCCCCCTTCTGCTCCGAGACCCCCCAGGAGACGTACAGGAAGGTGATGAACTGGCGCGAGACGCTCACCTTTCCTCCAGAAGTGCCTATTTCAGAGAAGGCCAAAGACCTCATCCTCAGGTGTGACCTGGCACAGCGTGAGGTTGGATGTGTTTGAGTGTGATGATAAAGTGGACATTGTGCGTGCAGGTTCTGCTGTGAAGAGGAACACAGGATTGGTGCTGCTGGTGTGGACGAAATCAAGTCCAATCCATTCTTTGAGGGCGTGGACTACGACCATATCAGGTATTACTGACAGTGTTTCTAGATCTAGATTGTAATGTACTAGATCAACTGTATTATCAACACAATTAGGAAAACACATTTAAACCCTTTATAAGCTTCATTTGGGAGATTTATTCTTATCTAGCGATCCGTGCGTGTATATGCCTATATTCCTCACATTAATAACTGGATCCACTCCTGCGTGTATATTCCTCACATTAATAACTGGATCCACTCCTGCGTGTATATTCCTCACATTAATAACTGGATCCACTCCTGCGTGTATATTCCTCACATTAATAACTGGATCCACTCCTGCGTGTATATTCCTCACATTAATAACTGGATCCACTCCTGCGTGTATATTCCTCACATTAATAACTGGATCCACTCCTGCGTGTATATTCCTCACATTAATAACTGGATCCACTCCTGCGTGTATATTCCTCACATTAATAACTGGATCCACTCCTGCGTGTATATTCCTCACATTAATAACTGGATCCACTCCTGCGTGTATATTCCTCACATTAATAACTGGATCCACTCCTGCGTGTATATTCCTCACATTAATAACTGGATCCACTCCTGCGTGTATATTTCTCACATCAAGAGTTAGTCACGTGAAATGGTTTTCCCTTCACAGGTGTGCTTGAAGCTCATGCAGAGAATGCCAAGAGTGTGCAAAGCAGTAATCAGAGCATAGAGTGGCTATTTTGAAGACACTAGAATATAAAACATGTTTTCAGTTATTTCACATTATTTACTTATATATATATATATATATGCATATGTGTATATGTGTGTGTATATATATATATATATATGTATATATACCGTATATATATGTGTTAGAGATGCGCGGATAGGCAATTATTTCATCCGCAACCGCATCAGAAAGTCGTCAACCATCCGCCATCCACCCGATGTAACATTTGATCAGAACCACACCCGCCCGCACCCGCCCGTTGTTATATATCTAATATAGACGATGCAAGGCATTAGTGAGGTTATAAAGCTTTTGCCTGTTAAAGAAAGGAGACTGATCCAATGCAGCACAGACATTCGCGTGGCACGCTGTCACGGCCCAGACGCACACCAGTGCGCAATCATATGGGAGCCGCGCTGAGCGCACCTCCAAGTGCGTCTCGCTGCCGGCGACGGCCGGGTATATGGGCCCGACGCTCCAGCGCCATCCATTTTCAGGGCTAGTTGATTCGGCAGGTGGGTTGTTACACACTCCTTAGCGGATTCCGACTTCCATGGCCACCGTCCTGCTGTCTATATCAACCAGGGTGAGCCCCACCCCTTTCGTGAGCGCACTGCGCGCGGAGTGACCCCTGTTACGAGCCCCCGGCAACAGGGGTGGCGGGCAGGTAAGCTATGCGGGCGGAGCGCGCGGAGTGACCCCTGTTACGAGCCCCCGGCCACGGAGATGGCGGGCAGGTAAGCTGCTTACCTGCTGCGCGTGACGCCGGCTGCGGCGAAGGCGGACGAGGCGGGGTGTCGGTGCGGTGGGCGCGGTGGTGACCCTGGACGTGCGTCGGGCCCTTCTCGCGGATCGCCTCAGCTTCGGCTCCCGGTGGGGCCCTCTCGGGGAAGGGGCCTCGGTCCCGGACCCCGGCGAGGCGTCCCTTCTCCGCTCCGTAAAAGTGTCCATCTCTTTTTTTTTTTTTCTTCTGTTGTGGCATATGCTGCAGGTGCCTGCTCGTTTTTCGTATGTGGGTAACAACATTTAACTATGTATATATATTTACCAATTGGTTTAACTGCCACCCGCCTGAATCTATTTAAAATCTTTTTTTTTTTTTTTTTCATCCGCCCGACCCGACCCGACCCGCGGATAAAATCTAATTTTTTTTAATTTCATCCGCCCGATCCGCGGATAATCCGTGGACTCCGCGGTTGTGCCCGCAAACCGCGCATCTCTAATGTGTGTGTATATATATATATATATAGGGCTTCACGGTGGCAGAGGGGTTAGTGCATCTGCCTCACAATACGAAGGTCCTGAGTAGTCTTGGGTTCAATCCCGGGCTCGGGATCTTTCTGTGTGGAGTTTACATGTTCTCCCCGTGACTGCGTGGGTTCCCTCCGGGTACTCCGGCTTCCTCCCACCTCCAAAGACATGCACCTGGGGATAAGTTGATTGGCAACACTAAATTTGCCCTAGTGTGTGGATGTGAGTGTGAATGTTGTCTGTCTATCTGTGTTGGCCCTGCGATGAGGTGGCGACTTGTCCAGGGTGTACCCCGCCTTCCGCCCGATTGTAGCTGAGATAGGCTCCAGCGCCCCCCGCGACCCCAAAGGGAATAAGCGGTAGAAAATGGATGGATGGATGGATGGATATATATATATATATATACTGTATATATATATATATATATATATACTGTGTATATATATATATATATATTTGTGTGTGTGTGTGTGTGTGTGTGTATGTATTGTTGTATATGTAGATAGATAGTACTTGATGATGTATTAGATTATATGTAGTAAGTGATTGAAAGAAAAGAGCAAGGATGACAATGTGGTGACCGTGTTGGCTGACCACACCTCCTTTTATGAAACACACCCAGTGCTTAAACAAAAGTAGCAAGTCAACACTTTGAATACTAATTTGGAAACACAATACAACTGTGAGGATCAGTTGACAGCAAACAGGTAACCATGACAACTGTCTTGTTGTGCAGGGAGAGACCAGCAGCCATCCCCATTGAGATCAAAAGCATCGATGACACTTCAAACTTTGATGACTTCCCAGATTCTGATATCCTCACACCAACTGGTTGGTTGACTTTTTCTGATATCCTCACACCAATTGGTTGGTTGACTCATACATACATACATACACACATACATACACACACACATACACACATACATACATGCATACATATATACATATATATATATATATACCCCCTCTGGAGTAGGGATGTCCCGATCCGATATTTGGATCGGATCGGCTGCCGATATTTGCCAAAAATTGCGTATCAGCAAGGCATGGGAAAATGCCGATCCAGATCCAGTTTTTAAAAAAACTCCGGTGCGTGTTTTCCAACGCACCGATTTAAATAATACATTCCACTTTTCTGCTGCTCCCTAATTTCCGTTCCGCATTTTCCAGCACACCTTCAACACATCCACAGGTCTGTGAATTCTCACGCAGTTGCTTTTAGCTGCTGGCATTACACGACAGGCTCTTCTCACTCTTTCCTGTGTCTCCCTCTCACAGACAGGAAGCGCACCTTCTTACACACGTCACATACTGTCACGTCATACGTCACATACTGTCACGTCATACGTCACATACTGTCACGTCATACGTCACATACTGTCACGTCATACGTCACATACTGTCACGTCATACGTCACATACTGTCACGTCATACGTCACATACTGTCACGTCATACGTCACATACGTATACGTCCTCCCCGAGCAGAGAGGTAGCAGCATGGCTAACGTTAGCTGTGATGCTAGCGCAGCCGTGCGAGCAACGCTCCCTCTAAGGTGCTCGCCTGTGCAATTGTGCACTGTTCAAGCGTCCTCTGTGCATAGCAAATCTATGCCGCGCACAAAATCAAATAAAAAAATAAGCGCATAACAATTTTCGACACACGGACACGACAGAGAAAACAGTTTTCGTCATCATTGTTCAAATATTGTGACGTCTGTCGAGACGCTTATCTCCATTCGGTGCCACACGTCCACACCATCAAAATGCCGAGGCAAAAATTTCCAGATCAACACCGTATGAAAAAATTTAGTGATTTTTTTAGTTGTGATTTCCTTCTCTGCATGAAAGTTTGAAAGTAGCATATATTAATGCAGTATGAAGAAGAATGTTTGAATGTAGACATGCAAGCCTTGAAAGAAAATGTTGAAAATCAAGACTACATTTCCTGCAAATGGGTGCATTTCTACCCTATATTTTAACTTTAGATTTATTCTCATATCAAACTCTTTTGGCTGTCTTTTTGACACTTACATCCACACCCTGGATTATAAATAATGTAAATAATTCAATGTGATTATCTTGTGTGATGACTGTATTATGATGATAGTATATATCTGATAGTATATATCTGTATCATCAATCAATTTAAGTGGACCCCGACTTAAACAAGTGTAAAAACTTATTGGGGTGTTACCATTTAGTGGTCAATTGTACGGAATATGTACTTCACTGTGCAACCTACTAATAAAAGTCTCAATCAAAACACATAGAATCATCATACTGCTGTGATTATATGCATCAAGTGTTCATTCAAGGCTAAGGCAAAATATGGAGATATATATTGTGTATCGCAATATGGCCTTAAAATATGGCAATATTAAAAAAAGGCCATATCGCCCAGCCCTAGTTCAATGATGCCATTTCTGTTTGTCATGTATCATTTTGTCTATTTTGTGTTTATCCTTGAATAAACAGGTCAGTTTCTTGTTACCAACCATTGTGTATTATTCAAACTCCCCTAATTCAGCTGGCTAGATACACAAACACAATCTATCTATCTATCTATCTATCCTTTCCTATTTAGCAGACAAAGTGTAGGTTTGCATGGGAGTCGTTGCCTAGAACTTGAAGTGTTGCCTTTGTGTGTTGCAGCCACTCAAGTGTCCAACCACTCGGACACGGACCTGAAGAACAAGGACTGGGTGTTCATCAACTACACCTACAAGCGCTTTGAAGGCCTCACAGCCAGAGGATCTATTCCCACCTACATGAAGTCCACCAAGAGATGAACCAAGGACTTCCTTTTGGAGAAGATTGCTTCCTGCTGCCTTCACTGCTCTGCACCTCCACCTGGACTTTGGACTCTTCTCTGGGGTGAAGAGGACACATTCCTTCTTTTCTCAACCAGCAGCTTCTCCCCCCCCCCCCCCCCCCCACTCGACACTTGACAAGAAGCAAGTGCTCTTCAGGGATTTTCTCCAAATGTGTTTGCTGCCACCAAGTGCTGCTGAACCAAAGACTGGATCAAGAAGGTTAGAGTCCGCAACATCTTAGCACCTTATGTCATGCTCGTCGTCAAGGCAACGCGGTGACGACGGGATCACATTCCCATCTTTTCACAGCGCTTGCTTCCAACTACACGCTAAACATCCCACATGCTGTCTTTTAAAATGAATGTAAAGCAAGTTTTAAAAGTTTTTTTGCAACAATAATTCCAAATGCTGATTGTCTGAATGGATGACAAATGTTTATTTACTCACATTTTAATTGATTTGACAGAAATGAGTGTCAAGCTCTCTAGCATTAATCTTAAGTGGATTTATTTTAACGAGGACAAATGGGCTTCCATATCTGCTGGCGGGAAGGTTTCTTTAAAGAAGACTTTGATGAAGTTGAGCACGTAACTAGAGGAACATTTTCTTTTTTGGCAGGGTACCTTTATTCATTTTTTAAAAAAGCCATCTGTTACGGGAATGATTGTGCTTAGTTGCCTTAAAAAAAGAAGCAATACAGCATCCATGTTAGAATGATAAGATCTGTATGTTACAAATGTATGTTTATGTTTGCTTCTGTCATGGAGAAGTGCGAGCTGGGAAGGTGGATGTACATTATTATTTTTATTTAAACCACTTCTCTTTTCACAGCGTGCGGCTGTTTTGTATTGTTCTTCTGCTATTTGACAATGAATTACTCTGCACTTAACTTGTCTCTTTTTTGAGCCATAAATCAACAAGAGTCATATACCTTTAATAACTTTTAGTACTGTAAACTGATCAAGAATATGTCATCAATTAATGAAAATATTTGAACTCCTGTTCAACACACTGCTACTTCTTTTAACGGCCACTGGGTGGCAGTGTTGCATCATGTAGGGGCGTGGTCACATTCACAATACAACGTTGCCAGACGTCCAATAAATAGTTTCACCCTCTGTACGATCGATAATTGCAAAAACGCCACATTGGAGGCTAATTTGAACCTTTTCACAACATGGGACATGAACCAAGTTTATTGTAGCCAAATTATCAATGTTTCCTATTCTGTAACACGGATACATCTGGCAAGTGAAATAGCAAAAATATAACAGACAAGAAGGTAGAAATCAATGGATGGATAACATTTTATTTTAAACACAAGTAGGAGAAATATAGATGCTATTCAGTCATAGTTTATTAGAAAACTGAACAACAAATAACACTTAAGTGGAATTTGGAATACCGTAGTTGAATATATACATACATATGTATATACATATGTATGTATGTATACACATATGTATATATATATATACACATACATATGTATGTGTATATATATATATATGTACATATGTATGTATGTACTGTAGAAATACACATACACATGTATAAATATATATATATACATATGTATGTATATATATATATATGTACATATGTATGTATGTACTGTATATATACACATACATATGTATATATACATATACATATGTATATATATATACACACATTTGTATATATATATATATACACACACATACATATGTCTGTGTATATATATATATATACACAGACATATGTGTATATATATATATATATATACATACATATGTATATATACATATGTATATAAATACATATGTGTATATATATATATATATATATATATATATATAAACAGTAACTGTAGTTGATTGTCTCAAAGTGTGTCTTGTATCTAATTGGAGGCGAGGCGACATTTTGTTTGCTCATAAATCAGCGCGCCATAAGGGCTGATCACGTGACAGCTATGCTAACGCTAGCTTCATTAGCAGCTTGACATAAAGCAGCGGGTGTGTGACGACTGCGCTCCGAACAAAAGAGCAGCAGCGTCCACACCCACAACACCCGGCTCAACATCGCTGGTCTGTGTGGAAATGCTTCTTAACGAGGCCATTGTTTATTAGCCTGGGAGGAAAGCGAGCGGAAATAATCAAAGTTTTTGTATTAGCGCTCATGGCAAGCACATCTGCTGCGACCCTTCAAAATAAATGTCTACACCTAACGGCCTTTTCCGCTTCCTGTTGACTTGAGTGTTTGGCGGCAAACAAGCAGTAAGTAGCAGCCAGTCGAGGGAAATCAAAACCTTTTTTTTTTGCTCTCACGTGTGGAAATCACCCCAACAGGGATTTTGTAGAACAAAGTGGCCCCTGCAGCCTCCAATTTGTATTTATGCGGCCCTCGCTGGAGAAGGACTCCAGGCCTCATAAATACATATGCTAGCAATGTCATGCTAGCTATTCATTGGATGTGTGTTTTTACTAAATATATTCTTAATTCATTCATTGGATGTGTGTTTTTAGTAAATATATTGTTCATTCGCCAAGATTTTGAACCCTGCGGCTTATAAAACGGAGCGGCTAATTTATGAATGTTTTTTTTTCCGTAATGTTTTGTGATCAATACTTTTTACCAAGCCAAGGACTGAAATGGTGTGTTATTGTTGTGCTGTGGCGCCATCTTTTGGACGACTTTGTTCACTGCAGGTGTTGAAAATATACTTCCTGTTTTAACCAAGTAACCGGAAATTAGCATCCGTGGCGGTTTTGCTCGAAATAATTCTTCATTCATCACTCCGAACAACGTTTGTACGTTTTACAATATAACTAAAACAATTCTTACTTCCTAAAGCATCCCATGTGTGATGTCTGGACGAGTCTTTTCATGCATATTTGTAATGTAATCAAGCTAGCGGCATTAGCATGAGCTAATATGCTAACATGTTTACAAGTGTCTGTGTTAGTATTATTAACTTACAATGGCATTCTTTTTCTATTGTTTCACTTACACAAATTCCTCAGTAAGGTCAGCAAAACGTCACCGTGGAGTTATTGAGTCTGTTTGATTGGAGAGCTAGCTTGCGCAGCTAGTGTGTTGTCGGGTTTAAGCACCGAACTATCTATTAAACAGAACAAGAAGCAAGGAATCAGGCAGAGACAGAGTTAAATTTTGCTCATGAGGAGAAGGTATGGCCCTGCACACTCAGTTACAGTCTCACCCTATGCTCTGAGGCACAGCCCACGTGCTCCTCTATTTATTCAGTTTGGGAGTTCCCTAGTTACATGGCTTCAAAAGGGAGGGGTCACACATTATGCCAGCAGCAGCTCAGTACGCACAATACCTGATTATTCACAACGGAAATGTGCTGGGGGCCTTGTGATTGCGCCCTGTCTCTGCTTTGTCTGCCTGCTGTCGCCTTATCTTCGTTGAGGTGCTGGTTCGTCCTTGGCTGTTAGCAGGCTGTGAAAGACAGAAACATGTGTGGTGAGGCCACTCCTCACATTGCAGTGGAAGATAACAAGTTGCACGAGAAGAAAAAGTACAGCTTGAGCACAATCGATAGTAACTAGAGCAAGTGTGATAACGTATATATAATTATTCTAACAGTGTCCATGACCATGACTTCTGTTTTGTTTGATCAGCCGTTTTACTGCCATGTTACAGACACCTTTAAGGTATGTAAATAAACATTTACAAAATACTTCTGTGTAAATAACTCATTTCACAAGGTGTCTAGCTGCGGTGCGGAAACTTGTTCTTCTTGTCAAATTGAGTGGATGATGCCATGAAAATAGGGTACAAGCTGTACATTGACTACCCTTAGCTTGTAATAAAATGACTATATTGTTCTGTGACGCAGGAGCTACGACTCAAGTCTTGCTCAAGGACAGCAGACACTTGGCCATGCAAATCCTATTTGTCCACATTGTTGGCTGCAATCAGCTTCCTCCCAATCATTCGTCTCTTCCTTCAAGGTCCCGTTTCATCCTTTCAGCTGCAATCACACCTTTTCAAATGTGTGATGAGGTCACATGTCTAATCAGCAGCTCGTCAGGCTGCCCTTGTCTGGTTCCTCCTGCAAACACGCACACGCTTTACAATTACAGGAATACACTCTCATTTTTCACATGTAAAAATGATTTTATATTTTCTGTCGCCAGAATTTCAGCAGTGTTTTTTACAGCGAATGAATGTGGATTACAAATGTGTACCACTGTTATTTTTAAAGTAGCAATGATAGTCACACACACACTAGGTGTGGTGAAATGTGTCCTCTGCATTTGATTCATCACCCTTGTTCAGGGGAGCAGTGAGCAGCAGCGGTGACTGCGCTCGGGAATCATTTTTGGTGATTTAACCCCCAATTCCAAGCCTTGATGCTGAGTGCCAAGCAGGGAGGTAATGGCTCGCATTTTTATAGTCTTTGGTATGACTCGGCCGGGGTTTGAACTCACAACCAGGCCCGGCCCTAACCAATCTTGCGCCCTAGGCAAGATTTTAGGTGGCGGCGCCCCCACCCCACATCGGCAGTGAAGTGTATATACTCACAAGAACCCGAATAGCTTTGTCTTTGACCTTTTTTTTTTACTTACAACTATACCTAATATATAAAGGGGTGGAAAAGTGACTATTACCTGCAGGGCAAACATTAGCTAACCAGAAGGCAATAACAATGTAAACAAAAAACACCTGCTTAAAAGATCTAATACAAATGTCCCTGAGGAATGTAAGGTGGGAGTACTGTAATTACCTAACGTTACATTATTATTTTCCATAACAATTTAGCCCCCTCCACAATATTAACCCGACGTTAAAACAGAACTAGCTATTTATTGATTAGCAATTGCCGACTCATGTAACATTAGCTTAATGCTAAAAAGCCAGGTTACTATCACATTCTGTAACAGACAAATAATTTCATGTAGGCTAACGTTACCTACCTGCTACCTCTTGTCTTTTTCTCGTTTCTCCTCCTCTTCTTTTCTCTTTTTTCTTCCCTGGGCACCTGACAGTTTTGGCCGTTTTGACATCTTGTGTTGATTTTTTGATGTGGTGACGTCCAAAAAGAGTCATGATACGGGAAGGGAGAGGGCGCACCGTGCGGGGGGGGTGGGGATGTTGTAACAAATAATATTTCTAATAAATAGGCTTTACTTTGCATTTTAATTAACGTGGGATTATTTTTTGTATTTAGAAATAATAGTACCACCTTTTTTTCTCTTTTTTTTTTTTTTCTCTCTAACATTTGTAGCACTGGCGTGGCGCCCCCTGATGGACGGCGCCCTTAGCATTTGCCTATACGGCCTATGCCACGGGCCGGCCCTGCTCACAACCTAGCCATCTCAGGGCGGACACTCTAACCACTAGGCCACCGAGTTTATGCTCAAATTCTGAGGACTCAGCTGCCACTTTCTTGACGTCAAATCTTGTTAGAGTGCACTGGGAAAATAAGTTGTAGATTTTACGCTGAAACGCCAGAATTTTGCTTTGAAAATAAAGTGGTAGAGATTTTCCACTTACAGTGGTGCACTGACTTGTCCAGGGTGTACCCCGCCTTCTGCCTGATTGTAGCTGAGATAGGCTCCAGCCAGCCCAAAAGGGACAAGCGGTAGAAAATGGATGCACTGTAAAAACAACATCTGTGGATTTAACAGTAAAAAGTGGCAGAATTCTCCTGCAAAAAGAAGAGATTTAACATTGACAGTAGTTTGGTGTCAAAACAATTCTGGCGAGCGGTTTTTACCCTAAAATCTTCTGATCTTTTTACAGTGTACTCCTGTAAAGTGGGAAAGTTGTTTTTTCCACCAACTTTTTTTGACAGACAGACTTCACTGTAAAAAAAACAAAATAAACACTGTATAGTGTGTGGTAAATGTTGGAATAATTGTTTGTAAGTTATCACAAAAGAAACGTTGTATTATGAATGCTGTCTTTCGAGGCCTAACAAGAGGAAGAAGGCTCGTGAAACGCCACTGTGATTTCAACACGGACAGATGGCAGGATCTGCTCAACTTCCAGAGGAACTCTCTTTGAAGTGTTAAACGAACTCTCTTTGAAATATTTCACAAACTCTCTTCCAACTATTTGGTAACCGAGGTCAACGCTATTTACGACCCGCTGCCCTCTTGAAGTCCCTGTGGTCAGGAGACGGGAGGGGTTATCCATTGTCCTCCAACACCTGCCCCAGCTGGATCCAGGAAGAGCCCAAGCCCGAGAAATCCTCTTCTTGGACTTCAAAGCGACCGAAAACAATGACTGTTTTACATACTTCCCGTTCCTGCTGTGACATGTGTTGGTGCGTGAACATTGAACATCTGAATAAATGAGGAGACGAAAACCTTCTTGGTCAGAGCGTGGTGCAGGACTGTACAGAGAGTGCAGTGGCCATGTCTCTCCTCAATATTGAGTCCAAATTGAATTCTGTCTCTGTTTGATTCCTTGCCTTTTGTCTTGTTTAATAGATGTCCTCAGTGTTTGAACGTGACAGTAAAATTCTGATAAGAAATATAATTATGCATTAATAATAATGATATTACAAAAAAAACTGTTTTTCCATTTACAGTAATGCACTGTAAAAACCACCTCAGGTTAGAAAAAATTGTCAGCGTCGTGGCCAGAATGTGAGCGTACAAATATAGTCTGCTAGTCAAATAATACTCTTCATTTGACCCTCAAATGTACTGCTATCTTTTAACAAGGCGCTGTAAATGAAGATATAAAACAGTAGATTGTACGGTAGAATAGTGGTTGTCAGAATTTTACTGCAAAAATAATCGTTGTATTGTTTTTCCATTTCCACTGTAAAACAATGTCTGGAGATTTAACGATAAACAACTGCTATCTCAATTGTTACAATTTGGCCCTCAAAATAACAGTTGTATGGTTTTCACATTCACTGTAATTCATTGTAAAAAGAAAAAAATGGTGCAATTCTAGCCTTTGAGCTGCCAGGTTTTTTTTACTGTAAAATGTAGATTTGTTTACAGTGCACTGTAAATAAAAAATCAGTATACTATTATTATTACTAGTAGTAGTATGTTCATTAAAATAACTGTGTTCCATTTACAGGAATGCACTGTAAAAACAAAGTCTGTAGATGTCACAGTAAAGAAAACTGGCAGCTCAGTCGCCAGAACTTTACTGTAAAAATACTGACTTCCAATTTACAGTCATTCAAATGAAAAACGCCATCATTTTCATGGGACTGAGCTGACAGTTTTTACCGTAAAATCTGCAAAAAAAAAAACGTTTTTGACAGAGCGCTATAGATCAATAAAAATCAATAGATTTTACAGTATCATACCGGAAGCTCAGTTGCCAGAATTTTACCGTAAAAATAACTGTTGTACCGTAATTGTGTAAAAAAAAAAAAACATTGGAGATTTTACTGTTCATTTCTGGCTATTTGTTTTTTCTGGAAAATCTCCAGATGAGTTTTTACAGAGCACTGTCAATCAGGTAAAAAATCAGTGGTTTGTAAATGCTGCATTATCATTGTACCGTATTTTCCGCACTATTAGCCGCACCTAAAAAACACAAATTTACTCAAAAGCTGACAGTGCGGCTTATAACCCGGTGCGCTTTATATATGGATTCATATTAAGATTCATTGTCATAAAGTTTCGGTCTCGCAACTACGGTAAACAGCCGCCATCTTTTTTCCCCGTAGAAGAGGAAGTGCTTCTTCTTCTACGCAAGCAACCGCCAAGGTAAGCACCCGCCCCCATAGAACAGGAAGCGCTTCTTCTTCTACTGTAAGCAACCACCCGCCCGCGTAGAAGAAGAAGAAGTGCGCGGATATTACGTTTCATTTCCTTTGTGTGTTTACATCTGTAAAGACCACAAAATGGCTCCTACTAAGCGACAGGGATCCGGTTCATGAAAAGACGCAATCTCTCCATCCGCACACGGACTACTATTTCACAGCAACTGCCTAAAGACTTTCAAGAAAAGCTGGCTACTTTCCGTGCATATTGTAAAAACAAGATAGCTGAAAAAAAGATCCGGCCAGAGAACATTATCAACATGGACGAGGTTCCACTGACTTTTGATATTCCTGTGAACCGCACTGTGGATACAACGGGAGCACGTACGGTGAATATTCGCACCACAGGGAATGAGAAGTCGTCCTTCACTGTGGTTCTAGCTTGCCATGCTAATGGCCAGAAACTTCCACCCATGGTGATATTCAAAAGGAAGACCTTGCCAAAAGAGACCTTTCCAGCCGGCGTCATCATAAAAGCTAACTCGAAGGGATGGATGAAGAAAAGATGAGCGAGTGGTTAAGGTAAGTTTACGCGAAGAGGCCGGGTGGCTTTTTTCACGCAGCTCCGTCCATGTTGATATACGACTCCATGCGCGCCCACATCACGCTGGTTTTTAATATATTATTAAAGTTTGACTGACCTATCTGACTGTTTTTTTGACATTCCTTTAGCGCAGTTAGATGCGGCTTATAACACGGGGCGGCTTATAGGTGGACAAAGTTTTGAAATATGCCGTTCATTGAAGGCGCGGCTTATAACCCAGGGCGCCTTATGGTGCGGAAAATACGGTACTAGATATTATTAGAAAATAACAGTTTTTATCCATGCACTGTAAAAACCTTGCTAGATTTAGCAGTAAAAAGCTGTCATAAAAATAACAGCGGTGGCCATTTTCCATTGACAGTAATTCAGAGTAAACATGGAGGACACATTAGACTGTTTCATGACGTTTCTACATCAAGTCTCCCTGTGAGGATTGTGGATCTTCTTGTTGACGGTATTGGGAATATAAGATGTCCCGTGAGGCCAGAACAAATAGGACTCAGAGATGAAGGTCTAAGTCCACACTTGATGGCAGTGAAAGGACACATCCTAAATGTTGCATCTAAAAGATGGCCAGGATTTGCTGGGAGGTGAAAGGTGGATTAAACGGATCCATCCATACTTTATATGAAGCTTTCATTTGCTGGGAGGTGAAAGGTGGATTAAAGAGATCCATCCATACTTTATATGAAGCTTTCATTTGCTGGGAGGTGAAAGGTGGATTAAAGTGATCCATCCATACTTGATATGAAGCTTTCACTCTTTGATGCTTGCAATCATTCACACGCGTTTGCTGTCATCTCCCTCACAACATTTCCTTCTTCTTCTACAATTCCAATTATTTGCACTATTTTTCCTCTTCAAGGTCGCATTCCATACAGCAGTATTTTTCAACCACTGTGCCGCGGCACACTATGAGATACAGTCTGGTGTGCCGTGGGGAGATTATGCAGTTTCATCTAATTGGGTTAAAAATATTTTTTGCTTGCAAAGCAGTAATTATAGTCTGCAAATAATGTGTTGTTGTTGTTGTTGAGTGTCGGTGCTGTCTAGAGCTGGGCAGAGTAACCCTGTAATACCATATCATATCAGTAGGTGGCAGCAGGTAGATAATTGCTTTGTAGATGTGGGAAACTCGTCGTGTGAGACGACGATGGTTTGTGGTGATCACAACATGCAGACGACAGCAGGAGGCAGTGTGCAGGTAAAAAGGTATCTAATGCTTAAACCAAAAATAAACAAAAGGTGAGTGCCCCTAAGAAAAGGCATTGAAGCTTAGGGAAGACTATGCAGAACCAAACTAAAACTGAACTGGCTACAAAGTAAACAAAAACAGAATGCTGGACGACAGCAAAGACTTACTGTGGAGCAGAGACGGCGTCCACAAAGTACATCCCAACATGACATGACAATCAACAATGTCCACACAAAGAATGATAGCAAGAACTGAAATATTCTTGATTGCTAAAACAAAGCAGGTGCGGTGAATATCGCTCAAAGGAAGACATGAAACTGCTACAGGAAAATACCAACAAAAGAGAAAAAAAATAAGTCAGGGTGTGATGTGAAAGGTCGTGACAGTACACCTACTCTGAGACAAGACCTATATTGATACAGTACACCTACTTTGAGACAAGACCTATATTGATGCAGTACATCTACTTTGAGACAAGACCTATATTGATACAGTACATCTACCGGTACTCTGAGACAAGACCTATATTGATACAGTACACCTACTTTGAGACAAGACCTATATTGATACAGTACATCTACTCTGAGACAAGACCTGTATTGATACAGTACATCTACTTTGAGACAAGACCTATATTGATACAGTACACCTACTTTGAGACAAGACCTATATTGATACAGTACATCTACTTTGAGACAAGACCTATATTGATACAGTACATCTACTTTGAGACAAGACCTATATTGATACAGTACACCTACTTTGAGACAAGACCTATATTGATACAGTACATCTACTTTGAGACAAGACCTATATTGATACAGTACACCTACTTTGAGACAAGACCTATATTGATACAGTACATCTACTTTGAGACAAGACCTATATTGATACAGTACATCTACTTTGAGACAAGACCTATATTGATACAGTACATCTACTTTGAGACAAGACCTATATTGATACAGTACACCTACTTTGAGACAAGACCTATACTGATACAGTACATCTACTTTGAGACAAGACCTATATTGATACAGTACACCTACTTTGAGACAAGACCTATATTGATACAGTACACCTACTTTGAGACAAGACCTATATTGATACAGTACATCTACTTTGAGACAAGACCTATATTGATACAGTACATCTACTTTGAGACAAGACCTATATTGATACAGTACATCTACTTTGAGACAAGACCTATATTGATACAGTACATCTACTTTGAGACAAGACCTATATTGATACAGTACACCTACTTTGAGACAAGACCTATCTTGATACAGTACACCTACTTTCAGACAAGACCTATCTTGATACAGTACATCTACTTTGAGACAAGACCTATATTGATACAGTACACCTACTTTGAGACAAGACCTATATTGATACAGTACACCTACTTTGAGACAAGACCTATATTGATACAGTACATCTACTTTGAGACAAGACCTATATTGATACAGTACACCTACTTTGAGACAAGACCTATATTGATACAGTACACCTACTTTGAGACAAGACCTATATTGATACAGTACACCTACTTTGAGACAAGACCTATATTGATACAGTACACCTACTTTGAGACAAGACCTATATTGATACAGTACATCTACTTTGAGACAAGACCTATATTGATACAGTACACCTACTTTGAGACAAGACCTATATTGATACAGTACATCTACTTTGAGACAAGACCTATATTGATACAGTACATCTACTTTGAGACAAGACCTATATTGATACAGTACACCTACTGTGAGACAAGACCTATATTGATACAGTACATCTACTTTGAGAAAAGACCTATATTGATACAGTACACCTACTTTGAGACAAGATCTATATTGATACAGTACATCTACTTTGAGACAAGACCTATATTGATACAGTACACCTACTTTGAGACAAGACCTATATTGATACAGTACATCTACTTTGAGACAAGACCTATATTGATACAGTACATCTACTATATTGGTTATGGTTTAAAGTCATATCCAACAATTGCAAAAACGAGTTTTTACTGTCTGATGAGTTGAATTGTGAATGATATCTGCTGGTTTTGTGCCTTCGCATGTTTTCAATGGCTGCAAAAAGGATGAAAAAGATCGACTTCCAGCATCAAGTTAGTAGATGAGGGTTG
The DNA here is from genome assembly GCF_033978685.3 of Nerophis lumbriciformis. Taxonomy (NCBI): domain Eukaryota; kingdom Metazoa; phylum Chordata; class Actinopteri; order Syngnathiformes; family Syngnathidae; genus Nerophis; species Nerophis lumbriciformis. The sequence goes on from NC_084548.2 coordinate 77,254,315, forward strand.
TTGGCCACCAGGGGGCGTCCTAGCACTGCCTGTCATACTACAATAAACACTGACAAATTAAATACATCTTTAAGTAATTACCCGAATGTGTTACTAAGTCATTTAAATTTGAGTTAAATACCTACATGTGCTAATAAATGTCATTACTTTATTAAATGTACATTTCAATATTTCATCAATTATTCCAATATTTAAAGATTAATATAATCATTTCATGTATCATTGCTTTTATCATGTTAAGAGTTTATTTCATCATGTTAGAGTTTATTTCATCATGTTAGAGTTTATTTCATCATGTTAGAGTTTATTTCATCATGTTAGAGTTAATCAGCGTTTTTGTCTGTCAAACTCAGTGGGCGTGTCCTAACACCTGATTGGTTACACGCCACTTCCGCTTGTCTGCGGAACTTGGGCCAGATAAGCGGAAATAACTCGGGATAATTCCTCCGCGTTAAAAGTGCTGAGTCAGCAGCTCTAAAATACTCCCCGAGTAGTCCTCTTAAGTTAACTTAAGTGCTGAGTCAGCAGCTCTAAAATACTCCCCGAGTCGTCCTCTTAAGTTAAGTTAAGTGCCGAGTCAGCAGCTGTACAATTGTGACGTCACAACGTCACAGAGGCCAGTGAAGGCTGCACTTGTGCCGCAGACCGCCAGGGGGCAGCACCGTTGCATGTGAGCAAACATCATGACGTCATGCGCAGGCCTGGCAGATGACCCAAAAGTTGCTAAGACTTGATGTTCTAAATCCGGGGTCTCAAAGTCAATTGACCAGGGGCCACCGGATGCAGAAAGTGGGTGAGGCTGGGCTGCAAGAAAAGATTTCTTAAAAAAAATCTAACATGCACTTTTTAATGAATTCACCTTCTTTGAATGGTTCTCCCGCCCTCGCAACACACTTGCCAACCCTCACCATTTTTATGGGAGACTCCCGAATTTCAGTGCCCCATCCCGACAATCTGCCGGGGCAACCATTCTCACCAATTTGTCCCCATTTTCACCCGGACATCAATTTTAAGGGCACAGCCTTTAACGTCCTCTACAACCTGTCGTCGCGTCGCTTCTTCACAATACAAAGAGCGTCACATGTTGTATGAGGCTTCTGCAGACACACGTAATGACTGCAAGACATACTTGATCAACAGCCATTGAGGTCACACTGAGAGTGGCCGTATAAACAACTATAACACTCTTACTAATGTGCGCCACACTGTGAACGCACACCAAACAAGAATGACAAACACATTTCGGGAGAACATCCGCACAGTAACACAACATAAACACAACAGAACAAATACCCAGAATCCCTTGCAGCCCTAACTCTTCCGGGCTAGAATATACACACCAGCTACCACCTCAACCGACACACAAAGGGGGGGCGAGGTTTGGTGGTAGCTGGTGTGTATATTCTAGCCCGGAAGAGTTAGGGCTGCAAGGGGTTTCCCGGAAAAATTGGGAGGGTTGGCAAGTATGAGGCTGTCAAACTACATTCATATAAAACTGTCAAACTACATTCATATAAAACTGTCAAACTACATTCATATAAAACTGTCAAACTACATTCATATAAAACTGTCAAACTACATTCATATAAAACTGTCAAACTACATTCATATAAAACTGTCAAACTACATTCATATAAAACTGTCAAACTACATTCATATAAAACTGTCAAACTACATTCATATAAAACTGTCAAACTACATTCATATAAAACTGTCAAACTACATTCATATAAAACTGTCAAACACCATTCATATAAAACTGTCAAACTACATTCATATAAAACTGTCAAACTACATTCATATAAAACTGTCAAACTACATTCATATAAAACTGTCAAACTACATTCATATAAAACTGTCAAACTACATTCATATAAAACTGTCAAACTACATTCATATAAAACTGTCAAACTACATTCATATAAAACTGTCAAACTACATTCATATAAAACTGTCAAACTACATTCATATAAAACTGTCAAACTACATTCATATAAAACTGTCAAACTACATTCATATAAAACTGTCAAACACCATTCATATAAAACTGTCAAACTACATTCATATAAAACTGTCAAACTACATTCATATAAAACTGTCAAACTACATTCATATAAAACTGTCAAACTACATTCATATAAAACTGTCAAACTACATTCATATAAAACTGTCAAACTACATTCATATAAAACTGTCAAACTACATTCATATAAAACTGTCAAACATCATTCATATAAAACTGTCAAACTACATTCATATAAAACTGTCAAACATCATTCATATAAAACTGTCAAACTACATTCATATAAAACTGTCAAACTACATTCATATAAAACTGTCAAACACCATTCATATAAAACTGTCAAACATCATTCATATAAAACTGTCAAACATCATTCATATAAAAGTGACGGGCCGCACTAACATTACATTTTCATATTAAGGTGCAGGCCGCAAAATAACGTCTCTCTGGCCGCATGTCTGAGACCATGTTCTAAATACTTTGTGCTGCTAAAACTTCATGTTCTAAATACTTTGTGCTGCTAAAACTTCATGTTCTAAATACTTTGTGCTGCTAAAACTTCATGTTCTAAATACTTTGTGCTGCTAAAACTTCGCTGCGAGGAGCCTTTCAAAGAAAACACAATTGCATTGCACATAGTAGAATGACATGTATTTTCTTTCTTTTTTTTTAAATTTTATAAACCTTTATTTATAAATTGCAATATTTACAAACAATCGAGAATTAATAATAATCAAAACAAGTACAAAAACAGTACAAATCAGCGCCAGGGGGTTGTAAACTCAATAAAGTAACTAAAATAGAATGCTATATATATATATATATATATATATATATATATATATCAGTGAGGTGCGGTGAGGTTGATGGCTGGTGAGGCACTGACTTCATCACAGTCAGATTTACAAACATATGAACCCTAAAGAGTATCTTATTCACCATTTGATTGGCAGCAGTTAACGGGTTATGTTTAAAAGCTCATACCAGCATTCTTCCCTGCTTGGCACTCAGCATCAAGGCTTGGAATTGGGGGTTAAATCACCAAAAATGATTCCCGGGTGCGGCGCCGCTGCTCCCCTCATCTCTTGATCACCCCACGGGGTAGAGGACACATTTCACCACACCTAGTGTGTGTGTGTGACAATCATTGCTACTTTAACTTATCTTTAACTTTACACATACAAACTGTAGCACACAAAAAAGCACATTTAATAAAAAAATGTTATTATGGTCTTATGTAACCTATACGTACTACAAATTTAATGCAATACTGTATATACGGGGTTTTATGGGCTCAGAACAGAAGTCTAGGGTTTCGACTTGGAGAGAGAAGGCAGAGCTTAAACTGTAGTTTGGTTGACACCGTGTACCGTATTTTCCGCACTATAAGGCGCACCTAAAAACCACAAATTTTCTCTAAAGCTGACAGTGCGCCTTATAACCCGGTGCGCTTTATTACGATTCATTTTCATAAAGTTTCGATCTCGCAACTTCGGTAAACAGCCGCCATCTTTTTTCCCGGTAGAACAGGAAGCGCTTCTTCTTCTACGCAAGCAACCGCCAAGGAAAGCACCCGCCCCCATAGAACAGGAAGCGCTTCTTCTTCTACTGTAAGCAACCACCCGCCCCCGGAAGAAGAAGAAAAAACGCGCGGATATCACCGTACGTTTCATTTCCTGTTTACATCTGTAAAGACCACAAAATGGCTCCTACTAAGCGACAAGGATCCGGTTCATAAAAAGACGCAATCTCTCCATCCGCACACGGATTACTACCGTATTTCACAGCAACTGATATTCCTGTGAACCGCACTGTGGATACAACGGGAGCACGTACGGTGAATATTCGCACCACAGGGAATGAGAAGTCATCCTTCACTGTGGTTCTAGCTTGCCATGCTAACTTCCACCCATGGTGATATTCAAAAGGAAGACCTTGCCAAAAGAGACCTTTCCAGCCGGCGTCATCATAAAAGCTAACTCGAAGGGATGGATGGATGAAGAAAAGATGAGCGAGTGGTTAAGGGAAGTTTACGCGAAGAGGCCGGGTGGCTTTTTTCACACAGCTCCGAAGGCGAACACACCTTCACTAAGACGGGCAGACAGCGCCGGACGACATACGCCAACATTTGCCAGTGGATCGTAAATGCCTGGGCAGATATTTCGGTCACAACTGTGGTCCGAGCTTTCCGGAAGGCAGGATTCACAGAACTACTGGACAACAGTGACACTGACTCCGATGACTTCGAAGAGACGGAGCCGGCCATTTTGGAACCCACGCTTGCGCAACTTTTCAATTCGGACACCGAAGACGAAGAATTCGAAGGATTTACGAATGAAGAATAACTTCAGAAGGTGAGCGCTATGTTTATTTTGTGTGTTGTGACATTAACGTTCGAGCAACATTATGTTACTATTGCTCTACACCATTTTGAATTTTACTATGTTTGTGATTGCACATTTGCGTACATTTTGGGACAGAGTTGTTAGAACGCTGGTTTTCAATATATTATTAAAGTTTGACTGAACTATCTGACTGTTTTTTTTGACATTCCCTTTAGCGCAGCGTAGGCGCGGCTTATAATCCGGGGCGGCTTATTGGTGGACAAAGTTATGAAATATGAAATTCATTGAAGGTGCGGCTAATAATCCGGTGCGCCTTATAGTGCGGAAAATACGGTATTTAAACCATTTGTGAGGGACAGCAGATATATACACACAATAAGTTGAATGGCCATTCAACATGAAATAAATCGGGACAACAGTGACTATATACATACATACAATTCTAATTTCATTAATTAATATTTCTGGATCTGAATAAATCTCAGTTCAGACTTAGAGTTCTTAGAAAAAAAAAGGATGGCAGTACAGCTCGTGTACTGCAGGTTAAAGATGGGGAAAAAACGTAAAGGGTCGGCTCGAGAGCCTCCTACCCGCCCAAACCGAACAGGTGGTGGGGTTTCTGGCTGGAATCCTCCAAGAATACTCCTTGGACTAGATGCTCCTTTCTTTAGCTCGCCATCAAAACAAGAGAAGCCTGGCCTGTGTAAGAGCCAGGAACATTCTTTTAAATCCAACATATCTTCTTCCTCCATATTGTACAATATAAATCAATAACATCAAAATCACAATATGCAATAAAATGTCAAAATAACTATTAGCAGCATCAGTGCACTAAACATGCTTATTATCAAAACACATTTAAAAGTACATTTAACACACAAATAGTTATCAAAAGGTTTAATTGTATACAGACGATTGATAATATGCTACAAAGACTTGCAATGAAAACAATCGAAGAGGGATAAATGCTAACTGTGCTATGTTCATAAATATGGACTCACCAACAGCTTAATGAGAGACTCCGGCGCTGGTAGTCGGCTCTATAAAGTTACAAATGAGGCATTTGAGTTTCTACTTAGTTAGCACAATATTCCAGGTAAAAAGGAGGATTAAAAACCTACCTCGAGCAAACAATCGATCTGTCAGCTGGCAACTTCCTGCTACCGGCTTATAAGCCCAGCTAATTGGACCGCGGCAGTCACGTGACCAGGAAGCACGCACAGCGCTCAAAGAGTAACTAGTAAGCAAGAGCATACCAGTCAAATACAAAAAGGTATACATTTGGCACCTGCGTTACACTTACCTTTACTTATAAGTGCGGGAACAGTGGTGTTGGTGTTGGAGGAGTTGTGAATGAATGAAATATGAAATCCGTGCTGCAGTCTGCAGGTGTACCTAATGTTGTGTCCCTGCAGTCGTTGTTGTTTTTGCACTTTTTGGCTTCTTATTAAGTGACTTTTTTGGGTGGATTCGGTCTTGCACGTGGAGGGTTTGGGTGTGAGCTTTAGTTGGTGTGGTGCTCCTGTCGGGGGGTGCATTCTGCGCGGGGGTGCATTAACCGGCACCAGGAGGCGGGATTACTGCGAGCCTCACACAGTGCGTCTTCGCAGCAGTTTTATGATCGCTCAGCACAAGAAATACTTTACACACATACAGTTGTTGACAAAATACACTGTACATTATATACCTCAGCTAACTAAACTATGGAAATGTATAATATAATTCATATAGCAATACGGTCTCACTGCACAGCAGGCCAGCAGTTAGCCGAGTCCGCAATCCATGTTGAGGCACTGAGTGACGTGCCTCAACTGGCTGCTGATCACCGCACCGTCTCTTCTCAGTATTTGAACGGCAAATGTGAAAATTCAGCGATTTTGAATAAAAATAATCTAAAACTGGTGAAGTTAAATGGAAAATAACTTTATAGTATAATTTAATTAATTTTGTATCTTTTTACATTTTTTTTCTTTCCATGATGGCACATAAGGCCCCGCCTCACCTGCCTCCAGTGACTGCACGTCACTGATATATATATATATATATATATATATATATATATATATATATATATATATATATATATATATATATATAACAAAGTGTAAAGCCATAGGCTCACACATTTTCAGTAAATAATTTAAATTTGGAACACAGCATCATAGTTTTCACAGCTTTTTGCTTTTTAGAGATAGAAAGTGTTTTAAAGTACATTTCTAATTCTTTTTTAAAGGCACAAAAAAGAGGTCGGTATTGAGAAACTTACATTTATGAATATAAAACTTAGCCAATAGTATAATGAGCTTGCAAAGGTCAAATTCCTTTTCAACATTTGTTTCATCCAGTGTAAATGCAAACAGCACATCTTTAAAATGCAGCACACATGAATATTATAATAATATTAACATAATATTGTCCAGGATATCTTTTCTTCAATAGAGATGTTGTCATGGTGACGTCACAGCAGGTTAGATTAGTGTCATGTTGTCAGTGATACTTCATGTGTTGACGAGAAGTGCACCAGCACATATGTGCCTTGCTCAAAAGACCATTGACAGTGTCCACTTACTGTAATGGTTTGAAGGTTGATGCTCTTGTAGACTCAACAACTTTTTCTTTCTGTCTGCCCAAACTTTCTGCAATGAAACACTAAACACTGAGCTCATTGCCCTTATATTATTACACACATCAGAGCATTAAATATATAGCTCTCAATATTATTATATTATATTATTACACATGTCATATATTATTACACACGTCAGAGCATTAAATATATAGCTCTCAATATTATTATTATATTATATTATTACACATGTCAGAGCATTAAATATATAGCTCTCAATATTATTATTATATTATTACACATGTCATATATTATTACACACATGTCAGAGCATTAAATATATAGCTCTCAATATTATTATTATATTATATTATTACACATGTCATATATTATTACACACATGTCAGAGCATTAAATATAAAGCTCTCAATATTATTATTATATTATATTATTATTACACATGTCAGAGCATTAAATATATAGCTCTCAATATTGATATATTCAATGGATGTATATATACCATATATATATCAACTATATACAGTATATATATTCATATTTATACCTATAAATGTACATATGTATAAATCCTCTATATATATATTTATATAGATCAGTGGTTCTTAACCTGGGTTGGATGGAACACTAGGGGTTGGGTGAGTCGGCCTCAGGGGTTCGGCGGAGGTCAAGACACAACCGACTCATTGTGTAAATAAAAACTTCTCCCTATCGGCGTATTATGGATACCCTCAAACAATGTTCCCTAATTTTCCATCTGATTTGCAGGTGTGTCATTTGTTGTGAGTGTGTTTGTGTTGTTCTTTGAACAAGGTGATGTTCATGCACACTTCATTTTGTGCACCAGTAAAAAAAAACATATAACTTTGTCTTGAATTTGAATTTTTTTAAATGTATTTTTCACTAAAGAAGGGTTGGGTGAAGGCGCATATGAAACTGGTGGGGTTCGTCACCTCCAACAAGGTTAAGAACCACTGATCTCGATAGTTACATATTACTTTATTGATTCCTTCAGGAGAGTTCCCTCAGGAAAATTAAACTTCCAGCAGCAGTGTACAGAATTCAGAACAAATTTAAAAAGTAAAAAGTCAATAATGAGGGTATAAATGGAATTAAAATAGAAAATAAAACAATAAGAATAAACATAAAAAGCAACAATAAGAATATAACAAGAGAAACTAGGCAGTAGTGACCATGTTATGAAAATGTATTGCACTTAAAAAAAAATTGCTATTGTTTTGCATCCCCTGTCATATACAGTATTTATACACTATATATATATATACACATATATCAAATGTGATACCTTTATTTCCCCAAGGAGATTATTAAAGTATATATATATATATATATATATATATATATATATATATATATATATATATATATATATATATATATATATATATATATATATATAATATTGTGCCTTTTTGCTGTATTTTTCCTATTTTCTTTCCATATGTGCTGCTGTCCAGTAATAACTTTTTAAGAAGAGAAATAATAATCATCCACACACTCCACTTGGAACATTTTTTATTTCAAGAAAACTCGTCAAATACATTTTCAGGAGCAAGAAAGAAGGTCAAAATGTCTCCTTTCAAGTTGTGTAAGAAAAAGAGGTGTTTATGTACATGATATCATCAACATAGTGTACATGTACATGTGCTTATGTACATGATATAATAAACATGTGGGGGACTCACACTCAAACATTTTGCATAGTCCACACTTGGAAGTGTTTTTTGTTCAAGTGGTGCCAGTGTCAAAGAAAAGAGCAAAAATGTCCCACAAAGTGTGTGAACGTTGCTGTACAATGCACACATCCAACATGTGACATTTGCTGTACAATGCACACATCCAACATGTGACATTTGACATGACATGAGAGTCAATATACCTTTTTTTATCTGAATGGTGGTGCAACACAACTTTGTCTACGTTCACACCACAGGTCAAGTCCCTTTTTAGCATTCATTCACCTCGCAATCCTCATTCTTATTCCCATTGCAAATAGATTCCTCTTTTACAAAAATCTACTCAAAAAATACCTTTTTATAACCTTTTTAGGCCATCTCTGCACTTAATGGCCGCACATGTAATAATACAGTAATAATACAATAATAATACTACAGTGCATCCTGTCAGCAGACAAGAGGAGCTTTTGTAACCTTTTTGAAAAAGGTTTTATTGTACTTTTTATGCCACATGATATATTCCTAGGATCCATTTCAATGGAGAATCCTTTCTGAGTCCAATTGTAAGTTGTGCAAGATTCACGTTCTTTGTAGACAATGTGTACAAGTACTAGTAGTACACATTCCTAGTAGACAATGTGTACCAGTACTAGTAGTACACATTCCTAGTAGACAATGTGTACCAGTACTAGTAGTACACATTCCTAGTAGACAATGTGTACCAGTACTAGTGGTACACATTCCTAGTAGACAATGTGTACAAGTACTGGTAGTACACATTCCTAGTAGACAATGTGTACCAGTACTAGTGGTACACATTCCTAGTAGACAATGTGTACAAGTACTAGTAGTACACATTCCTAGTAGACAATGTGTACCAGTACTAGTGGTACACATTCCTAGTAGACAATGTGTACAAGTACTAGTAGTACACATTCCTAGTAGACAATGTGTACCAGTACTAGTGGTACACATTCCTAGTAGACAATGTGCAGAAGTACTAGTAGTACACATTCCTTGTAGACAATGTGTACAAGTACTAGTAGTACACATTCCTAGTAGACAATGTGTACCAGTACTAGTAGTACACATTCCTAGTAGACAATGTGTACCAGTACTAGTAGTACACATTCCTAGTAGACAATGTGTACCAGTACTAGTGGTACACATTCCTAGTAGACAATGTGTACAAGTACTGGTAGTACACATTCCTAGTAGACAATATGTACCAGTACTAGTGGTACACATTCCTAGTAGACAATGTGTACAAGTACTAGTAGTACACATTCCTAGTAGACAATGTGTACAAGTACTAGTAGTACACATTCCTAGTAGACAATGTGTACCAGTACTAGTGGTACACATTCCTAGTAGACAATGTGCAGAAGTACTAGTAGTACACATTCCTAGTAGACAATGTGTACCAGTACTAGTGGTACACATTCCTAGTAGACAATGTGTACAAGTACTAGTAGTACACATTCCTAGTAGACAATGTGTACAAGTACTGGTAGTACACATTCCTAGTAGACAATGTGTACAAGTACTAGTAGTACACATTCCTAGTAGACAATGTGTACCAGTACTAGTGGTACACAAAAACACTGATTCACACCTGCATCCTCATTCTTTTTCATCCCAATTCCAAATCCATTAAACATTTTCTAAAATGGATTTAAAAAAAAAAAATATATATATATATATATATATATATATATATATATATAATTTTATTCTGTTTTTAAAAAGAGTTTTTTAGGCCATTTTGCAATCAGAAGGAACTTTTTTGAAGCTGTAACCTGTTTTAAAAAAGTTTGATGATAATTGTGATAGCAAAAGGAATGGTCACCCCAGGAGTTGGAATGGATGATTAGGAGGCCAAAGGTTGCCAGACGTATGAAGAACTCCACAGAAAGAAAACAATGTGAATGGTCGCCTGCAGTGTGAACGTAGCCTCTCACCATCCACTCATAAATAGCATCTGTCATTTGGACCTCAACCACTTGAAGATCAGGACTGGAGCCAATCTTGTGTACAAGCTAATGCTAACCATGTTGTGTACAAGCTAATGCTAACCATGTTGTGTACAAGCTAATGCTAACCATGTTGTGTACAATCTAATGCTAACCATGTTGTGTATAAGCTAATGCTAACCATGTTGTGTACAAGCTAATGCTAACCATGTTGTGTACAAGCTAATGCTAACCATGTTGTGTACAAGCTAATGCTAACCATGTTGTGTACAAGCTAATGCTAACCATGTTGTGTACAAGCTAATGCTAACCATGTTGCGTACAAGCTAATGCTAACCATGTTGTGTACAAGCTAATGCTAACCATGTTGTGTACAAGCTAATGCTAACCATGTTGTGTACAAGCTAATGCTAACCATGTTGTGTACAAGCTAA
>NC_084548.2:77270370-77310370 GCF_033978685.3 Nerophis lumbriciformis
CTGCATTAAAAAACTGTCTGGAACTTCATTACAGTTACATTTTTCTAGGGGACACCATTATTTTTCATGACACTCCTCAAAGTTAATGTTTTATCATCTGTACGTGTCAAGATATACACTATTATGCCGTTGCCTCTCACGCCCCTCACACATATCACAGCGCTCCTAGCCCCCAGGGGGTCCGCCCCCCCTACTTAAGAAGCACTGCATTGAAGTTTGAAACTTGGACATGGTTACATTATATTCTTACACACCCCTCAAAATTAATGTTAATGTATTTATCTGTACGTATCAGAGATATACGCTATTGCCTCTCACGCCCCCTCACACATACATACCCCTGGACCAATCTAAGTTTGTGCTCTTCCACATTGTGTTTGTAGAGTTGTCAAAGTATACATTGTGTTTGTAGAGTTGTCAAAGTATACATTGTGTTTGTAGAGTTGTCAAACTATTAGGGGTGTTTGTATAGTTGTCAAAGTATTAGGGGTGTTTGTATAGTTGTCAGACATTTCTCTGCGTGAGAGCCAGGGTGATTGCGCAACACTGCATTGCGTGCATGTGCCCTGCCTTCATTTCCTGCATTTTGTCTTAACCCTGCTGTCTTTCTTCAAAAGTATGTTGGCCAGATGGTGACAGACAATAATCAAGTCAGTCATGAATGTTAATAAAGATCTTCCTGCCACAAGATGTCCAGTCTACCAAACACATTTAAAGCTCTTTTCTTTCAAAGGATTTCCCAGAGTCAAGCATGAACAATTCAGCATGTGCCTGGGCTAACTAAGTCATGTTCCGGAAAAGTCTTATCTGCTAATGACAGCATGGGTGCAGCCAAATAAAGGTGCAAGCAGGCATTATTAAATCAATCAGACATGTAAAAGTCAGGTGAGGTTATGAAACCACATGAACATCATAGTTATTATGATCAGTTATTATGATCATTATTAAATCAATCAGACAGGTGAGGTTATGAAACCACATGAACATCAGTTATTATGATCATTATTATGATCAGTTATTATGATCAGTTATTATGATCATTATTAAATGAGTCAGACATGTAAAAGTCATGAACATGAACATCACAGTTATTATGATCAGGTTTATCTTCCCATCGCTGCCAATCATCCATCAGTGAGTTTGCTTAATGGAACATTTTTTATTACCGCCACACCTTGAAAATAGATTTTTATTACTTGAAAACAAATGAAAGTAATATAATATATTGAAGAAATTACAGACACTATTTTTACCTTTTATTACCAATGGTATGGTAACAAATGGCAGCATTTCAACAGGTTTTACCTCCCGTGTACACACTTTCATCTCCGCTTCCCTGCCTTCCTCTTTCTCCGCCAATCACCTTTCAGACATGGACAGTGTGTTTGCAAACATGGAAAAAACTGACATTGAATCCAAACCACACCAATATTAAACATTACCACCAGCTACAGTATGAATTGATATGTATAACCTATTGTTTGCACACTATTGACAAGTGAAAACTCAACCACCAAAAAAAGACTTTTGATTACCGAAAACAGTGCTGCCCAGCCCGGATGTAAACAAGATGCACGCATTTGACTGGAGCGTTGTCAGCATGTCTGTGATGTGGACGTAAGCAGGTATACAGCCATCTAGGAAATGTGCAAATATCAAGCATGCTAATAGGGAACATCAGCTGGGTTTAGACCGTGGCCAGACAGGTTAGTTTTACCCTACTGTTGATGTCTTGTTGCAATAGCAGTAGGGTTTAGACTGTGGCCAGACAGGTTAGTTTTACCCTACTATTGATGTCTTGTTGCAATAGCAGTAGGGTTTAGACCGTGGCCAGACAGGTTAGTTTTACCCTACTGTTATGTCTTGTTGCAATAGCAGTAGGGTTTAGACCGTGGCCAGACAGGTTAGTTTTACCCTACTGTTGATGTCTTGTTGCAATAGCAGTAGGGTTTAGACCGTGGCCAGACAGGTTAGTTGATGTCTTGTTGCAATAGTAGAGTCTCTAAACACCAGTACATTCTATTATAACACCAGAAGAAGATGCTGGATTTGTTGCTAGTTATTTTTCATTTTAAAAAAAGTAATTAAAAGTCTGTAAACACTTGAAAAAAATCTCAACAAAGTACATTGTACAAAAAGCAACATTTGAAAATATGGATAAAACATTATTTTAAGACTAATAAATCGAAACAGATTCGTTTTAAATGTCTATCTGTGTTGGCGACTTGGCCTTCCACCCTAATGCAGCAGGGATAGGCTCCAGCACCCCGAGAGGGACAAGTGGTAGAAAATGGATGGGCCACACTTTAAGTTCATGATGCAGTAAATTGAATGATGCGGACACGTTTGTTACTGGATACTTTCTACTATGCTTTTGCCTTGCAGATTTTGTATGTACAAGTAATATGTTTACATTGACAGATGTGCTGTTTTACATTCTTCAATTATTATTACGCTTGTGTGCTTGGCCGTTGTGTAGCTGCTAGTGGCCTATAGCCTAGCATGTTTACCTTTTGTAAATGACTTCAATCAAATAGAGGAAATTGTGTGTTTATTGGAGGACATTCAGATGGTAAGCGTCCAACTTTGCAGAAGCAAACACGCTGCAGGACTGCTTGTATCGCACACAAGTAAACACGCTGCAGGTCTGCTTGTATCGCACACAAGTTAACACTCTGCTGGTCTGCTTGTATCGCACGTGATATCGCACACAAGTAAACACGCTGCAGGACTGCTTGTATCGCACACAAGTAAACACTCTGCTGGTCTGCTTGTATCGCACGTGATATCGCACACAAGTAAACACGCTGCAGGTCTGCTTGTATCGCACACAAGTTAACACTCTGCTGGCTGGTCTGCTTGTATCGCACGTGATATCGCACACAAGTAAACACGCTGCCGGTCTGCTTGTATCAGAGTGCTTATGTGTAATATTTGAGATGCAAGCCCATACTTGTGTTAATGGGATGGGTGCAGCCTTAATATTCATGAAACCATTGACTGGACTAATAAAGAAATGAAGATTTAGTCTTAAATCCTATTAGATGGTAAGTTTGCTGATGTCAGCAATACCTACATGCGACCTGCCCTCCCAATGTCAATGTTCAGCGCAGTAATCCCTGCTGGCCTGTTACGTAAGTGCCAGAGAAGTCATGTGGAGCACCATGGCGTGCATCAACATGGCGTGCATCAACAATGGAGAGGCGTTATGTCACCGCCTGCTCTGACACTCATTGGCCAATGAACGGCTTAGCTTCAAACAAACACATTGTTGGGGTCCGCCGGCATGCGGATAATAAAGTATCACCGTGAAGGAACACTTAACATGATTTCTCTTCTTGTGTCTGACATGTCACCAGTCAGTTACACTAAGTATTTCTTCTAATAACTCACCCATGTCACAACTTTTTGCCCCGGGGGCCACATTGATCAAGTCAAGTATATTATTCATATATACTGCATGTCAAGTATATTATTCATATATACTGCATGTAAAGTATATTATTCATATATACTGCATGTCAAGTATATTATTCATATATACTGCATGTCAAGTATATTATTCATATATACTGCATGTCAAGTATATTATTCATATAAATTGCATGTAAAGTATATTATTCATATATACTGCATGTAAAGTATATTATTCATATATACTGCATGTCAAGTATATTATTCATATATACTGCATGTCAAGTATATTATTCATATATACTGCATGTCAAGTATACTATTCATATATACTACATGTCAAGTATACTATTCATATATACTACATGTCAAGTATATTATTCATATATACTGCATGTCAAGTAAAGTATATTATTCATATATACTGCATGTAAAGTATAGTATTCATATATAATGCATGTCAAGTATATTATTCATATATACTGCATGTCAAGTATATTATTCATATATACTACATGTAAAGTATATTATTCATATATACAGCATGTAAAGTATATTATTCATATATACTGCATGTCAAGAATATTATTCATATATACTGCATGTAAAGTATATTATTCATATATACTGCATGTAAAATATATTATTCATATATACTGCATGTCAAGTATATTATTCATATATACTGCATGTAAAGTATATTATTCCTATATACTGCATGTAAAGTATATTATTCATATATACTGCATGTCAAGTATATTATTCATATATACTGCATGTCAAGTATATTATTCATATATACTGCATGTCAAGTATATTATTCATATATACCGCATGTCAAGTATATTATTCATATATACAGTACAGGCCTTCTCCTCATTCAATGCTATGTTTTCTTTAATACATTGTAGATTGTCACATCAAACTATGAATGAACACATGTGGAGTTATGTACTTGACAAAAAAAAGGTGAAATAACTGAAAACATGTTTTATATTCTATCCATCCATTTTCTACCACTGCTAGGCATGGAACATATTGACATGTGACATGAATGTAAGTATGGAACATATTGACATGTGACATGAATGTAAGTATGGAACATATTGACATGTGACATGAATGTAAGCATGGAACATATTGACATGTGACATGAATGTAAGTATGGAACATATTGACATGTGACATGAATGTAAGCATGGAACATATTGACATGTGACATGAATGTAAGTATGGAACATATTGACATGTGACATGAATGTAAGTATAGAACATATTGACATGTGACATGAATGTAAGTATGGAACATATTGACATGTGACATGAATGTAAGTATAGAACATATTGACACGTGACATGAATGTAAGTATGGAACATATTGACATGTGACATGAATGTAAGCATGGAACATATTGACATGTGACATGAATGTAAGTATGGAACATATTGACATGTGACATGAATGTAAGTATGGAACATATTGACATGTGACATGAATGAGAATAAAAGTGTTGTGTGTCATTAAGCCTTCATGGCGGGTGACCATGCACGTAGTTGACAACCTGCTCTTATTGTTATTATTATTATTATTGTTGTGTTTACAACATGTTCAAGGAACTGATTTCCTCTCCATTGGCGTGTGAGCTTGCTGAAAGCTTTCTTTATTTACCAGCTACATTCCATGACAGGCAAGATTAGCTCTGGCTCACTGGCCGCCAAAAGAAGGTTTGAATTCTGGCTAATCATGTTCTCCTCTATGCACACAAGGTAAGAAGCAGGTCAAACCTAGGTAAGAATTAGGTAAGAGAAGATACAAAGTAGGAAACAGATGGTATCAAGTAGGTAGGGTTAGAAATGTTAAAGGTAAGAAGTAGGTAACAGAAGGTAAGACAAAGGTGAGAGAAAGTAAGGGAGATATGAATCATGGCTCAGCCCTAAGCAAGATACAGATGAAGAAGCAGGAAGTAGATTGAGCATGTAACCCTTCCACTTGTTACAAAATAGAGATGAAGAGGCAGGAAGTCCATCTTACCTGGAAAAGAAAGAAGTCACGCGGCACAGGTGACCCGGTCCATCAGCACCTCCAGCTGGCAGGCGTCTGGTCGCTCCTGAGGGTTGAAGGCCAGCATGTCCTGGAGGAGATTCTTCACCCCCTCTGACATGGAGCTCCGGGCCTTCTGAGGGATGTGGAGGACCATCTTGGGGTTCTCCAACAGCGCCTCGCCCACCGGCACGATCTCCGAGCCTTGTCGGATGTACGTGCCCAGCAGCTCGCGTTTGGACTCGGCGTCGATGAACGTGATCCGCTCGATCATGGCCCAGATAATGATGCCCAAAGCAAAGATGTCCGCCTTGGCCGTGTAGTGGCCCTCCCACACCTCAGGGGCCATGTAGAAGTCCGAGCCACAGGCCGAGGACAACCACAACTTGTTGATGTTGACCATGTTGTCCTGGTTGCTGCCTCTGCCTGTCGAGTGCACTTCCTCAGTGTTCTTAGAACTCAGGCCAGCGCACACTTTACTTAGGCCAAAGTCAGCCACTTTGACAATGGGTGCACCAGACTTCTGGGAGATCAAGATGTTGTCGGGCTTCAAGTCCCGGTGAACAATGTTGTTCTTGTGCAGGAAAGCCACGGCGCTGGTCAGCTGGCGCATAAAACTCCTGTTGGTCTGGGGGTCGGGCCGACGGGACAAGATGTACTGGTTGAGGTCGCCCCCTTCGCAGAACTCCATGACGAACCAGAGGTAACAAGGCTCCTCTGGGTAACCCAGAATGCGCTCCCCTGCACAGACACATCAGTTATGGCTTCTCAGGGTTAGGAACTCCTGACAATCTAACACATCAGCAAGTGGAGGATCTGTTTTACAAATAAATGGATAGATGTTGATAGTCCAACTCATACTGACTGCTAGACACACATAATACATACTGACTGCTAGACACACATAATACATACTGACTGGTAGACACACATAATACATACTGACTGGTAGACACACAATACATACTGACTGGTAGACACACATAATACATACTGACTGGTAGACACACATAATACATACTGACTGGTATACACACATAATACATACTGACTGGTATACACACATAATAAATACTGACTGGTATACACACATAATAAATACTGACTGGTATACACACATAATACATACTGACTGGTATACACACATAATACATACTGACTGGTATACACACATAATACATACTGACTGGTATACACACATAATACATACTGACTGGTATACACACATAATACATACTGACTGGTAGACACACATAATACATACTGACTGGTAGACACACATAATACATACTGACTGGTAGACACACATAATACATACTGACTGGTAGACACACAATACATACTGACTGGTAGACACACATAATACATACTGACTGGTAGACACACATAATACATACTGACTGGTAGACACACATAATACATACTGACTGGTAGACACACATAATACATACTGACTGGTAGACACACATAATACATACTGACTGGTAGACACACATAATACATACTGACTGGCATACACACATAATACATACTGACTGGTATACACACATAATACATACTAACTGGTAGACACACATAATACATACTGACTGGCATACACACATAATACATACTGACTGGTATACACACATAATACATACTGACTGGTATACACACATAATACATACTGACTGGTAGACACACATAATACATACTGACTGGTATACACACATAATACATACTGACTGGTAGACACACATAATACATACTGACTGGTATACACACATAATACATACTGACTGGTATACACACATAATAAATACTGACTGGCATACACACATAATACATACTGACTGGTATACACACATAATACATACTGACTGGTATACACACATAATACATACTGACTGGTAGACACACATAATACATACTGACTGGTGTGTTTAATAGTTTACAGGTGTAGTTGATAGTTTACTGGTGTATTTTATAGTTTACTGGTGTATTTTATAGTTTAGTGGTGTGTTTACTGGTGTATTTAATAGTTTAGGTGTGTTTGAACGATTTTAATCGATTTAGTCGATTAGTTGTTGCAGTGGTGAGTTTACTGGTGTAGTTTAGTGATGTATTTACTGGTGTAGTTGAGTGGTGTATTGAATAGTTGAGTGGTGTATTGAATAGTTGACCACAACAACGATAACTGCTATAACAACACTAGAGACATGACTTGTTGTCCACAGGGCAGACTGACCACAACAACAATAACACAGAGCAGACTGACTACAACAACAATAACACAGAGCAGACTGACCACAACAACAATAACACAGAGCAGACTGACCACAACAACAATAACACAGGGCAGACTGACCACAACAACAATAACACAGGGCAGACTGACCACAACAACAATAACACAGGGCAGACTGACCACAACAACAATAACACAGAGCAGACTGACCACAACAACAATAACACAGAGCAGACTGACCACAACAACAATAACACAGAGCAGACTGACCACAACAACAATAACACAGGGCAGACATCTTTAGTCAATTCACAACACCACCTGTTGTAGTCAGGGAAATGTGTCAGCACCATCTCTAGTCAATTCACAACACCACCTGTTGTAGTCAGGGAAATGTGTCAGCACCATCTTTAGTCAATTCACAACACCACCTGTTGTAGTCAGGGAAATGTGTCAGCACCATCTTTAGTCAATTCACAACACCACCTGTTGTAGTCAGGGAAATGTGTCAGCACCATCTTTAGTCAAGTATATTTGGTTCTGCTAGAGAAACCCTGCATGGATGAGCAAACACTTGGCTATTAAATAAGGTGAAATGCAAAGTACTGGAGTATTTAATACTTTACTGGTATAGTTAATAGTTTACTGGTGTATTTAATACTTTACTGGTGTATTTTATAGTTTACTGGTGTATTTTATAGTTTACTGGTGTAGTTAATAGTTTGCTGGTGTGTTTAATAGTTTACAGGTGTAGTTAATAGTTTACTGGTGTATTTTATAGTTTACTGGTGTATTTTATAGCTTAGTGGTGTGTTTACTGGTGTATTTAATAGTTTAGGTGTGTTTGAACGATTTTAATCGATTTAGTCGATTAGTTGTTGCAGCCCTAGTTTAGTGGTTTATTGAATAATTGAGTGGTGAGTTTACTGGTGTAGTTTAGCGATGTATTTACTGGTGTAGTTAAGTGGTGTGTTTACTGGTGTAGTTGAGTGGTGTATTGAATAGTTGAGTGGTGTATTGAATAGTTGAGTGGTGTGTTTACTGGTGTAGTTGAGTGGTGTATTGAATAGTTGAGTGGTGTATTGAATAGTTGAGTGGTGTGTTTACTGGTGTAGTTTAGTGGTGTATTGAATAGTTGAGTGGTGTGCTTAGTGGTGTAGTTTAGTGGTGTATTGAATAGTTTAGTGGTGTATTTGCTGGTGTAGTTTAGTGGTGTGTTTAGTGGTGTATTCAATAGTTGAGTCGTGTAGTTTAGTGGTGTGTTTAGTGGTGTATTCAATAGTTGAGTGGTGTAGTTTAGTGGTGGGTTTAGTGGTGTATTGAATTGTTGAGTGGTGTAGTTTAGTGGTGTATTGAATAGTTGAGTGGTGTAGTTGAGTGGTGTATTCAATAGTTGAGTGGTGTAGTTTAGTGGTGTGTTTAGTGCTGTATTGAATAGTTGAGTGGTGTAGTTTAGTGATGTGTTTAGTGGTGTATTGCATAGTTGAGTGGTGTAGTTTAGTGGTGTATTGAATAGTTGAGTGGTGTAGTTTAGTGGTGTGTTTAGTGGTGTATTGAATAGTTGAGTAGTGTAGTTTAGTTGTGTGTTTAGTGGTGTGTTTACTGGTGTATTGAATAGTTGAGTGGTGTAGTTTAGTGGTGTATTTAGTGGTGTATTGAATAGTTGAGTGGTGTAGTTGAGTGGTGTGTTTAGTGGTGTATTGAATAGTTGAGTGGTGTTGTTGAGTGGTGTGTTTAGTGGTGTATTGCATAGTTGAGTGGTGTAGTTTAGTGGTGTGTTTAGTGGTGTACTGAATAGTTTAGTGGTGTATTGGATAGTTGAGTGGTGTTGTTTAGTGGCGTATTGAATAGTTGAGTGGTGTAGTTTAGTGGTGTATTGCATAGTTGAGTGGTGTAGTTTAGTGGTGTATTGCATAGTTGAGTGGTGTAGTTTAGTGGTGTGTTTAGTGGTGTATTGAATAGTTTAGTGGTGTATTGAATAGTTGAGTGGTGTGTTTAGTGGTGTATTGAATAGTTTAGTTGTGTGTTTAGTGGTGTATTGAATTGTTTAGTGGTGTGTTTAGTGGTGTATTGCATAGTTGAGTGGTGTAGTTTAGTGGTGTATTGCATAGTTGAGTGGTGTAGTTGAGTGGTGTGTTTAGTGGTGTATTGAATAGTTGAGTGGTGTAGTTTAGTGGTGTATTGCATAGTTGAGTGGTGTGTTTAGTGGTGTATTGAATAGTTTAGTGGTGTGTTTGGTGGTGTATTGCATAGTTTAGTGGTGTGTTTAGTGGTGTATTGAATAGTTTAGTGGTGTGTTTAGTGGTATATTGCATAGTTTAGTGGTGTGTTTGGTGGTGTATTGAATAGTTTAGTGGTGTGTTTGGTGGTGTATTGAATAGTTTAGTGGTGTGTTTAGTGGTGTATTGCATAGTTTAGGGGTGTGTTTGGTGGTGTATTGCATAGTTGAGTGGTATGTTTAGTGGTGTATTGAATAGTTTAGTGGTGTGTTTGGTGGTGTATTGAATAGTCTAGTGGTGTATTGAATAGTTTAGTGGTGTGTTTGGTGGTGTATTGCATAGTTGAGTGGTGTGTTTAGTGGTGTATTGAATAGTTTAGTGGTGTGTTTAGTGGTGTATTTCATAGTTGAGTGGTGTGTTTAGTGGTGTATTGAAAGTTTAGTGGTGTGTTTGGTGGTGTATTGAATAGTTTAGTGCTGTATTGAATAGTTGAGTGGTGTGTTTGGTGGTGTATTGAATAGTTTAGTGGTGTATTGAATAGTTTAGTGGTGTGTTTGGTGGTGTATTGAATAGTCTAGTGGTGTATTGAATAGTTTAGTGGTGTGTTTGGTGGTGTATTGCATAGTTGAGTGGTGTGTTTAGTGGTGTATTGAATAGTTTAGTGGTGTGTTTAGTGGTGTATTTCATAGTTGAGTGGTGTGTTTAGTGGTGTATTGAAAGTTTAGTGGTGTATTGTTTAGTGGTGTGTTTGGTGGTGTATTGAATAGTTTAGTGGTGTGTTTGGTGGTGTATTGCATAGTTGAGTGGTGTGTTTAGTGGTGTATTGAATAGTTTAGTGGTGTGTTTAGTGGTGTATTTCATAGTTGAGTGGTGTGTTTAGTGGTGTATTGAAAGTTTAGTGGTGTATTGAATAGTTTAGTGGTGTGTTTGGTGGTGTATTGAATAGTTTAGTGGTGTATTGAATAGTTTAGTGGTGTGTTTGGTGGTGTATTGAATAGTTTGGTGGTGTATTGAATAGTTTAGTGGTGTGTTTGGTGGTGTATTGAATAGTTTAGTGGTGTGTTTGGTGGTGTATTGAATAGTTTAGTGGTGTATTTCATAGTTGAGTGGTGTAGTTGCAAAATGGTGCGTGTACCTTTGAGTGAGGTCTCCACCAGTCTCAGGTATTGTTTGGAGGTCTTGTTGCCATGGCTCATCTTCTGGGCCAGTCCGTTCCTCTGCAGGACGCACTCCTCCAGCTGGACCACGTTCTGGTGTCGGTTCTCCAGGCTGGTCAGGGCCCAGAACTCGGCCAAAGCCAGTTCCACGTTTTCCGGGGCGTCGCACTGGAGCCTTTTCACCGCCAAGCGGGCTCCGCTGGTCCGGGCGAGGGCCTCGTACACCACCCCGTAGCTGCCCCGGCCCACCTCCCGGATCAAGGTGTAGCGGGGGGGCAAGGACGACTCGGGCCTACCTGTCCGCAGGAAGCTGACGGAGAAGCAGTAGTCCTGGTCCTGGTCCTGGTCCCGGTCCTGGTCCATGGGCTCCGGGTGCTTGTTATTGTCTTCCACCTTGAGGGAGCGGAGGACTTTGGCCACATTCCTCCGGCAGACCTTCATCCCCCTTTTCCGCTCGCAAACATCCATTCTTACACGGATCTGCTTTGCATTGTTTACATCGCATTACTTCAATCCCGACTCAATGCTCTTGTTGGAGGACTTTGCTCAAACTAAGTCAGCGTGGAGCAAGAAAAAGGAGCAGAGAATTATTTTGTGCCTGCAAAAAAAAACAAAATGTTCCAGCTTCCAGTCCGGAACAAGGGGCGTGGTTTGTTGCTTACGTAAGGGCTGAGGCGGACGCTGATTGGCTGAGAGCCGAAGCTAGCAAGCACTGATTCCGCTTCCACAAAAGAGGATTGTTTTGATTTGAAAATGATAATAATAGAGAGCTTAGTTAGTGTCGTGACATCTGCTCACGCGTGCAAGTGGACAATGGTCCTCAACTGGCTCCGTCACTCACTACCTCTTTCCTTCTTCTCCTTCTTCTTCATTCATGTCCGCGGCAGCGTGGGAAAACACGAGAGCAGGCGGCACGTGCACACAGACCTGCTGCCCCGCCCACACAGTCCTGGTGCCCCGCCCACACAGTCCTCCTGCCCCGCCCACACTGCTGACTTGCAACTCATCCATCTGACTTCATTTCCACCCATCCATCCATTTTTTTACCGCTTATCCCTTTCGGGGTGCTGGAGCCTATCCCAGCTACACCCTGGACATTTTTAACAGCTTATTGTTTGTTCATTATGTCGGTGGCAGCGTGGGGAAACACGAGAGCAGGCGGCACGTGGTGCCCCGCCCACACAGCTGACGTCACGTATTTGTCATTATTAACAGTCAGTGATTGTGATACTATTCATCATCCTTGCCATTTATTTATTCACCTACTAATTCTATATTTATTGTATTATTGAATGCAGCTACAGATGTATTGTATAATTAAGAATTGAACATCTCAAATTGTTAGCATCTGAGCTATTTAACAGGATATTATTTTAGGAGCGTTTGTTATTGTACATAAAGCACTACACCTGAACAGGTGTTCACTACAGTATTTATTCATCATCTTCAATCCCTCACATATCATTTGCATGCGTGTTGTTGTAAAAAAAGAAATGAAACTGTAAATGATCATTTTATCTATTTGAATTTCATTGTTATCATTATTTTGAACACCTTTTTATTTGATACATTACATTAGTCCTTTTTTCCACTATCATTTGATGATGTATTTGTCATCTGTCATCAATGATCAATCATTCTCTGTCATCCAATGAGAAAATATTGACAAATGACAAAATATGAAGTGTCAACATGTTGAATAAATGGAGTGAATAGAAGATATGGAGAATGGTTTGTGTTTAAAGAAGGTCTGCTTGAATTGTGCAAGTGTAATAGTCATTATTGTATCGGGGGGCCGATACAGTATTGATATCGGTTATCCAAAAAAACAAGTCATCTGAATATGCAGCGTCTTTCAGTTAACATCCAAATGTCCTCCAATAAGCACACCATTTCTTCTATTTTAGCCTAGGAGCTAGCAGCTACACAACAGCTAAGCACACAAGCTATAGTCATACGTGAAAATCGCAGTGTAAAACAACATAAACAAGTATCAAATCATTATACTTACACATTCAAAAGTCTCCAAGGCACAAGCGTATTAGAAAGTATGCAGTAACAAACGTGTCCGCAGCGTTCAATTTACTGCGTCATTAGCTGGACCTTTCTGACGTCATAGCAGGCTTGCTGGCACCAAAACAAATCTTTCTATGCCAACTAAGAGAAGATCATCCTTCTAGTTACAACACCAGCAAAGACTTGGTGAGATAGACCTTCTTGCAATGTGTCTCCTTTACACGTGCGGCAGATAAAGTGCATTACTCACAAGTATTACGATCACTGGAGGCCGAGGCTAAACGTGTTCCACACTGAGTAAGAACAAGCAGAAGCAGACAAGAAGACGTGCTAATCGCTAAACTAGCTGGAAAGAAGAGAAGAAAGAAGTTTAAAAGTGTAGACGGAAGCAGGTTGAATGCAGAAAGTAAGAACATATTAGATAGATAGATAGATAGATAGATAGATAGATAGATAGATAGATAGATAGATAGATAGATGGATAGTACTTGAATAAGAGAGACGATGACTGTATGTGTGCTGCTCACATAATACTGTATACGTTTCATCAAATCCTTTATTTCATGTGTACACATTCAAGTCATAAGTCCCTGGACACAGGAGGACTTCCAATTATTCTAAATAAATACAAAGTTACTTAGCACTTCCTTTTTCACTGACTACTTACTCTTGCCAAGTAACTGACTACCTTTGACTTTGACTTGAGTCCGAGGTCTTCAACAGGGGGTCCACAGAGGTACTAAAGAGGGGTCATGACATTTGTATAATATTTTGTAATATTCTCCATGCAATTTCCCCACTAACTGAAATGTCTTGAAACACACATGAACATTGCTCCAACTAACTGCTTGAAAAATGTCAGCCTGCTCACTCTACCTTGCACTTTTCAAAGAAAAACTTGCAGAAATAACTAGAAAATACCCGCGGAAATGTTTGATGGGCCTGCTATCTGTGCCTCGTGTCCCAATCTGTGAGTTTTAGGTCTAAACGTACAAAATGAGCTAAAGAGCTAGCCCAAAACGTTAGCATGCTAACACTTAGCATGTGTGCTAAAGTTAGCATGCGTCACATACCAAGTTATATGACTCTAAGAATGAGATAAATAAGTGTTAGCATGCTGATGTTAGCTTGTTAGCATGTTAACAGTTAGCAAGTGTCACCCACAATGTTATAAGGTGTAATTAGTTACCATTCTTATGTTAGCATGCTAACAGTTAGCATGTGTCACATACATGACTCTAAGGTGAATAGCTGCGGAAATAGAGAATAAAGTGTCAAATATGTTGAAAATATTATATAATATTAATATTAGCATACTAATGACTGGGATAGAAGGAATACCAAAATGCAATATTTGTTGGTGGAAACACAGAAAATAGCAAAAAAGCTAGCATAAAACGTTAGCATGCCAATGTAAGAGAAGTTAGCAAAAAACCTGTGAGAACTTTCCAGGAAGAAGTAAAAATAGAGCTTTGAAAAAACAGGAATTTTGGGAATTCCTGGAATTTTTTTGAACTGGGACAATGTTTGTTAGATTGTCCAAGGTGAGTGGAGTGTGTGGATGGTAGTTAGATTGGTGGTTCCAACACCACAGGGTGCCACATACCACACTGCCTGGACCAGACGCTCCTTTGTCAGCGCTCAGTGGCCAGAAATCATTTGTTTGTTGGCCTCATCAACATCATCATCATCATCATCATCATCATCATCATCATCATCATCATGTGCAGCAACCTTCCACTGAAACATGAACACATTTGGATATTTTCAATGATCCAAACAAATACAAAATGTCTTTCTTTACCTTCACAAGTTTGGTCCTGGGTCTCAGGCATAACATGGTTCAAAAATGTCATATCTTTTTGAACATATATATATATATATTATATATATAATAAATAAGTCCTATATTTGAATTCAACACTTATAGTAAATCAACTATCTGTCACAATAAAAGGAGAAAAAAATATGCCCCCCCTAGCAATTCTCGAAAGTCTCCACTTTGCTTGACCCCCTTCAGAGACATAGCAAACCCAGAAACAGGGTGAGGTTGACCTTCAACAGCTCGAACTATGATGCGGGTGCATAGAGACCTCGCACAAGGGGCGATAAAGTAGAGATGCGCGGATAGGCAATTATTTCATCCGCAACCGCATCACAAAAGTCGTCACCCATCCGCCATCCGCCATCCACCCGAACTAACATTTTATTAAAACCGCACCCACCCGTTGTTATATATCTAATATAGACGATGCAAGGCATTAGTGAGGTTATAAAGCTTTTGCCTGTTAAAGAAAGGAGACTGATCCAATTAGCAGAGACATTCAATGCGTGCCACGCTGTCACGGCCCAGACGCACACCAGTGCGCAATCATCTGGGAGCCGCACTGAGCGCACCTCCAAGCGCGCTCGCGCCACTCAAACTGCTGCAGGCAGCTGCGTTCTATCTTGTTTTAACATCCTGTGGCACTCTTCTGGGATCACGGCGGACGAAACTGCTCATGCTCAGGGTGTTTGTGGAAGTTCGGGGTTTTGCACAAATGTGATGCACCAATACCGGGACATCTAACATATGTTAGATGTCCCGGTTTTGTGACTGTCGTAGACATAAACAGCGTCGCAGCTCTTGCAAATCACGTAGCCAGCATTACTATCATCCTGATTTACAACCTCATAAAAACGAGTCCACGCTGAACTTTTCTGTTGTTTTTTTTCCCTGGTCTTTAGTATTCCCTTTTTTAGTTTGTCGCGTACCACGTTTGCTGCCGGCGTTGCCATCTTTTTTTTTTCTTCTTCTTCTGTTGTGGCATATGCTGCAGGTGCCTGCTCGTTTTTCGTATGTGGGTAACAACATTTAACTATGTATATATATTTACCAATTGGTTTAACTGCCACCCGCCTGAATCTATTTAAAATCTAATTTTTTTTTATTTCAACCGCCCGACCCGCGGATAAAATCTAATTTTTTTTTTATTTCAACCGCCCGACCCGCGGATAATCCGCGGACTCCGCGGTTGTGTCCGCAAACCACGCATCTCTACGATAAAGCAATCGCATGAAGCTATAATGGCCAAGAAAACTCAAATGGAGACCAGGGCAAACCTAATTAGGTCAGACCACCTGCCAAAGGTGTTTTGGAGCCAATCTTTAAAGCATACCTTGAGACCTCCGATTTCGGGAGGTGGGGGGCGTGGTTAAGATATATCTATATATAATAAATACTTGACTTTCAGTGAATTCTAGCTATATATATATATATAAATAAATAAAAGAAATACTTGAATTTCAGTGTTCATTTATTTACACATATACACACACATAACACTCATCTACTCATTGTTGAGTTAAGGGTTGAATTGTCCACCCTTGTTCTATTCTCTGTCACTATTTCAGAACACACACATTATACAAATAAACATTATAAAATCAATAAGAAAACGGGAGCTCTAATTTGGGAGTCTGAATTAGGATCAGAAGTTCCTATATAAACGTTGCGTACTCACGTCGCCTTTTTGTATTGATTACTGCAGCTGTGCACTGGATTCATTCACAAATACAAACTACAACTCACAAACACTTTAGAGTTAGGCTCCACCATCAGAATGTGTACTTAAACTTATAAAGATCACATGGATATTATTCAGTGAGTTGATTCACCAAAACTAACCTGTTATACAGGAGGAAAAAGCACACAGGACGTTCCAATTGTTCACAGACTGGTCGCTCTCATCAGAATGACAAGACACTTCCGGTCTGCAGGTGATAGCATTCAATTGGGAAGAAACGCCCTACTGCCCCCTACTGACCAATGTGAATACTGATAAATGTGTAATGACAGCTCCAAAAACGAATTCAAACCACAAAATAAAATAAATAAATCAACACAAAAATGTGACACACTATGGGTGGGTCACATATGCATGTACAGTAGATGGCAGTATTGTCCTGTGTAAAAGTGTCACAACATTGCTGTTTACGGCAGACAAACTGCTTTACGGTAGATGAAAACTTGACTGCTGTTGTTGTGTGTTGTTACCGCGCTGGGAGGACGTTAATGAAACTGCCTAACAATAAACCCACATAAGAAACCAAGAACTCGCCCTCGATCATTAGCTGTTTACATTGTGGGAAAGTGGACGTGTGAACAGGCTGTCAACACGTCACTCAGGTCCGCATGGAGCTGGAGGGGGCGTGGCCTCCAGCTCCGCCTGAATTTCGGGAGATTTTCGGGAGAAAATTTGTCCCGGGAGGTTTTCGGGAGAGGCGCTGAATTTCGGGAGTCTCCCCGAAGGGTTGGCAAGTATGCTTTAAAGGGGTCAGAGACACCGGAAACTTCAGTAAGTTCCTTAGACAGGGCTTGGAGTTCCTCTAAGGCCCTCTGGACCGAGCCATCGGGGGCGGTGTTGTTAGGAATGAAGGTACAGCATTGGTCACCAAACATTGCAAACACACCTTCTTCCTTGGCTAGGATGCGGTCAAGGTCTGTGCGGCTCTGGACGGCCATGAGGGAGGTCGGGGCAAGTTGTTCAGCAAGTCCCTCAATAGCTTCACGAGTCAGGTTGGTCAGTCTCAACAGATTATAAAAGACATAGTTAATGCGTTCTACATTTTTAGTAGCAGTCACAGGGAAAATAGCACCAATGATAGGAAGGTTGTCGAAACCTGCACAGGATTCACACCACAATTTGTGTTGTGAGGGGACCCCTCTTGGTTGTCCTATTGCATCAAAGTAAACACCATCAAGGTTTCTCATCAACTCAAAGGAGCCCGTTACACTCCTCCAACATGGCGGCGTCGGCGGGAAGTTAGAGAGGCCGCCGCTGAAACAGGAGTTCCAAGAGGTGTTAATTTTTTACCCACTAGGGTGAGTGGGGTCACCAGTCTAACCATAGCACAAAGCCCAACGGCTGACGTCGGGATTCTAATGTACAATCTGTGCTCCCCACAATACCAGAATAAGTCAGCCTGTGCCCAAGGGCCTATTTTTGAGCCATCTATCAGTGTGGTGCACCAGGAAGGGTCAATGTCACCCAATTTGTTGGGGGACGAAGAGGGTCCTGTGAATTGAAAACACGTGTAATTCAGCATTTGGGCCACAAAAGGAAGAAGTCGGGCGGAATTGTCAACAGGAGGGTACACACTAGCCAACCAATCGCACCCTGGCGGCGTGGGTTCAGAAAACATACCACCTCGTATGAATTAGGGAGGGGTGCTTGAGCCGTAACAGTACACCCCTGCTTATGCGAGGCTCCCGACGGGCGTCAGGGCGCATCAGGGTTCGCCCGGTAAATCTTCCAACAGGGAGGGGTCAGCAAGGTAAGAGGCTGGTACCCAAAATCGGTCCTCAGGATATAACCCTCCAAGACCAAATAGACAAACCCCCTACCCTGCCGACGAACCCTGAGAATTTCCTTCATCGTCCAATCCGGGTCACCACTCTGGAGGACCTTAGGAGGGGGAGGAGCAGGAACAGGGGGCGAGAGCGAGAGCGAGAGCGAGCTGACCGCCACTGGTTTATTTTGGGACACATGGAATACGGGATGTCTTTTCATAGAGTGCAGAAGAGAAAGACGTACGGATGCTGGGTTAATGATAGCCTCCATTGAGAAAGGGCCCACGTATCCAGGTGCCAATTTCTGTAGGTGGAGGTCCTTGGCCCGCAACATCGACCTGCTGCCAGGGGCCGATAGGATGGCGCCGCTTTTGGAATATTTGTGGTTTTTTCATGTTGAAGCCATAAACAGGTAGAGTTTCTGCCCACATCATCACAAAACATGACTTTTATCTGAGCCAAGATGTAAAACCATGTTCATAACACGAAGGAGAGATAAATCTGCGTGTTTAAAACCTTCCTGACAAGAAAAATCTTTGCCCAGAAGAAAGATGGACTTTTACTGCTAATGAGGGAAAAGATCATTCCAATGGCGGAGATTGTTGATCTCCTTTTATATTGAAATAGAAATAATAGGATGGACTGTTGGCCATTAGGAGAAAGGCTCGCTCATTACGTCTTCCCACAAACAATTGTCAACCCTCACGAGATAAGAATAAGTTCCGTTCATTGGAATGTTGACCATACTTGTGTACTATTTGTCTTCTTTTACTCAATTATTCACATGCAGCTTTCTTTTCATTTCTCATCTTCCAGCAATTCTATCTAAAAGAAGACTAAATCTCTCACAATTAGTGGCAAGAATGTTTCAAGTAATAAAAGACAATTAGTGGCATGAATGTTTCAAACTTATAGTAATAAAACACAATTAGTGGCAGGAATGTTTCAAACTTACAGTAATAAAACACAATTAGTGGCATGAATGTTTCAAACTTACAGTAGTAAAACACAATTAGTGGCAGGAATGTTTCAAACTTATAGTAATAAAAGACAATTAGTGGCATGAATGTTTCAAACTTACAGTAATAAAACACAATTAGTGGCAGGAATGTTTCAAACTTACAGTAATAAAACACAATTAGTGGCATGAATGTTTCAAACTTACAGTAATAAAACACAATTAGTGGCATGAATGTTTCAAACTTACAGTAATAAAACACAATTAGTGGCATGAATGTTTCAGACTTACAGTAATAAAACACAATGAATAAAGTAATAAAAGACAATGGTTTATTGGCCTGTTCAGAGGCCTTTTAACAATGTTGTAATACTGCCCTCTGGTGGCCGACGCTGGAACAACAGCTCCCTTGATATTCTTACCATAATTGTGGGAGATAACGGGACAAGCGGTAGGAAACGGATGGATGGATGGATTTACTGTTGTGTCATCATTAACAAACACCTTACTTCAACTCCTTTACACATTAAAAGGGAAGAAGACAAACATATTTAATCCCTGAAAATAACAAAAAATATGTCTCTTAATGTACAAACCCCGTTTCCATATGAGTTGGGAAATTGTGTTAGATGTAAATATAAACGGAATACAATGATTTGCAAATCCTTTTCAAGCCATATTCAATTGAATATGCTACAAAGACAACATATTTGATGTTCAAACTCATAAACTTTTTTTTTTTTTTTGCAAATAATAATTAACTTAGAATTTCATGGCTGCAACACGTGCCAAAGTAGTTGGGAAAGGGCATGTTCACCACTGTGTTACATGGCCTTTCCTTTTAACAACACTCAGTAAAGGTTTGGGAACTGAGGAGACACATTTTTGAAGCTTCTCAGGTGGAATTCTTTCCCATTCTTGCTTGATGTACAGCTTAAGTTGTTCAACATCCATCCTGTTTTCAAATGTCCGCTCCCTGGAGAACAAACTGGACTACCTGAAGCTGGATTTAAATGCAAGACGCGAGATGAGAGACTGCTGTGTCATATTTCTCACAGAAACGTGGTTGAAACCATCCGTTCCGGGCGAGGCAGTTAGCATCGAGGGGCTAACTATGTTTCGGGCGGACAGGAGTAGATCTCTCACTGGTAAATCCCGAGGCGGTGGTGTTTGTATATACGTCAATAATAACTGGTGCAATAATGGGAAGATAGTATCATGTCACTGCTCTCCTGATGTTGAACTATTAACTATAAAATGCAGGCCATTTTATTTACCCCGGGAATTCAGTGCTATGATCTTCACAGTAGTGTACATTCCCCCCAGTGCTAACACCAAAGAAGCTTTGAATGCTTTGTACTGCTCCATCAATGAACTGCAAACTACACATCCAGAGGGAGTTTTCATCGTGGCAGGGGATTTTAATCAAGCTAACATGAAAACAGTTTTCCCTCATTTCCATCAATATGTGAATTTTGCAACCAGGGGTGGAAGCAAGCTGGACTTGGTGTATAGTAATATTAAACAGGCGTATAAAGCTGCACCCCGCCCCCACCTCGGCTCCTCAGACCATCTATCTGTAATGCTAATTCCTGCACGCAAGCCCCTGCTGATCAGGAAGCAAGCTACAGTGAAGCAGGTGAGGACCTGGCCAGAGGGAGCAATGTCAGCATTACAAGACTGCTTCGAAACCACCGACTCAACCTGGATATAGCGGATGTCCGGAAAACCCTGAGGAGAGTGAACCCCCGGAAAGCACCGGGACCTGATGACATTCCGGGCAAGGTGCTTAAGGGATGTGCAGACCAGCTGGCTGGGTTCTCACAGACATCTTCAACATCTCGCTGACCCAGGCTGTGGTACCATCATGTTTTAAGACGGCCACAATCATTCCAGTGCCTAAAAAATCTCCTCCCTCAATGATTACCGCCCCGTTGCACTCACCCCCATCATAATGAAGTGCTTGGAGAGGCTGGTAAAGGAATATATTGTCTCCAGACTTCCCCCCACATTTGACCCATACCAGTTTGCTTATCGCCCTAACCGCTCCACAGATGACGCCATCTCCTCTGCACTCCACCTGAGCTTAGAACATCTGGAAGGAAAGGACACACACGTGCGGATGTTGTTCCTGGACTTCAGCTCAGCATTCAACACCATCATCCCGCAGCACTTGGTGAGCAAACCTTGGATTCAGTACCCCCCTTTGCAACTGGCTACTTGACTTCTCACAGACAGACCCCAATCTGTGAGAGTGGGCAACAACACCTCCAGTGCCATCTCCCTGAGCACCGGCTCCCCCCAGGGCTGCGTCCTGAGTCCACTGCTGTTCACGTTGATGACTCATGACTGTTGCACCAGGTCCACTACTAACCACATTGTGAAGTACACGACAGTAGTGGGCCTCATCCGTGACAACAATGACATGGACTACAGGGAGGAGGTGAAACATCTGGTTGACTGGTGCAGAACCAACAACCTGGTCCTGAATGTCAACAAGACCAAGAAGATCATCGCCGACTTCAGGAAGCAGCAGTCCAGCCACGATCCACTCTTCATCAACGGCACAGCAGTGGTGGAGATAGTAAGCAGCACCAAGTTCCTGGGGGTGCAGATAACTGACAATATGACCTGGTCCCTACACATTGGAGCTCTTGTAAAAAGAGCTCAGCAGCGCATGCACTTTTTGCGTGGTATGAAAAGAGCACAGCTCTCTCACCACATTCTACAGAGGCACTATAGAGAGCCTGCTGACCAACAGCATCTCTGTCTGGACTGGAGCCTGCAATGCCTCAGACTGGAAGTCTCTCCAGAGAGTGGTGAGGACGGCGGAAAAGATCATCAGGACTCCTCTTCCTCCTATCCAGGACATGGCAAAAAGCCGCTGCCTGACCAGGGCTCAGAAATTCTGCAGAGACTCCTCCCACCCCCACCAAGGACTGTTTTCACTGCTGGACTCTAGAAAGAGGTTCCGCAGCCTCCGAAGCAGAACCTCCAGGTTCTGTAACAGCTTCTTCCCTCTGGCCGTAAGACTCTTGAACGCATCATAATTAAATTATCCCCTCAACTCCCCCCAAAATGGATTAACTGGCTGGAATAAAAAAGACAATATAACATACATCCATAAACGTGGACGCATGTGAAAAAGTGCAATATATTTATCTGTACAGTAATCTATTTATTTATTTATATATATTTATTGATTTTATATATATATATATATATATTTATATATTATTTATATATCATTTGTATATATTTATTTATTTATATATGCACCTTATTGCTTTTTTATCCTGCACTACCATGAGCTTATGTAACCAAATTTTGTTCTTATCTGTGCTGTAAAGTTCAAATTTGAATGACAATAAAAAGGAAGTCTAAGTCTAAGTGAAAACACACTTTATTCCGCTGAAAAAGGTAGAAGTAGACCAAAGAGACATGACTTAAATGTACACTATTAATAAGAAATAATCAACTATGTCTGACTTAAATGTACACTATTAATAAGAAATAATCAACTATGTGGTGAGCATGGTTTAATATCATGTACTTTGTTTGAAATGGTGTGTATGTGGGTTAAAAAGGACAACAACTGAAGGAGCATTCATGGTCCATTCCCGCTCACGCTCACGCTCAGTGTGTGTGTGTGTGTGTGTGTGTGTGTGTGTGTGTGTGTGTGTGTGTGTGTGTGTGTGTGTGTGTGTGTGTGTGTGTGTGTGTGTGTTAAACCTGCCTGCAGAGATTGTGTGCCTCATTTCTCTTCAGGACAAACATCTTTGAGAAGTTTTCAGGGACATTCACTCCGGCTTCTGACTCAGATGCTCACCACAGTGAGCGTTGCCGTGGTTACGTGAAGGCCAATGCTGCTAATGCAGAGGTGAATAGATGGCGCTCCTTTGTGGATCATGCAACACATCTGCATTCAGGAGGGAAGAGAGCCTCCTTGAGACGTCACATGACTTGTCCTTGCTTGTGGTCTTTGCTATATTTGCAGCGCATGTTGTTGGAGTGAAAGGATGAACATTTAAGAAGAGAATGAAAGGATGAACATTTAAGAAGAGAATGAAAGGATGAACATTTAAGAAGAGAATGAAAGGATGAACATTTAAGAAGAGAATGAAAGGATGAACATTTAAGAAGAGAATGAAAGGATGAACATTTAAGAAGAGAATGAAAGGATGAACATTTAAGAAGAGAATGAAAGGATGAACATTTAAGAAGAGAATGAAAGGATGAACATTTAAGAAGAGAATGAAAGGATGAACATTTAAGAAGAGAATGAAAGGATGAACATTTAAGAAGAGAATGAAAGGATGAACATTTAAGAAGAGAATGAAAGGATGAACATTTAAGAAGAGAATGAAAGGATGAACATTTAAGAAGAGAATGAAAGGATGTCAAGGCAACACTTGGAGGGTTCTTGTTTCCAATCGCAGCTCAAAGTTCTCTGACATGAAAACATGCGTGTTGGGTGAAGTGTTTGCCAGGTCCATGAGCGGCTCCACCAATGTTAGTGACCACTTTTAGAAAGATACTCTTCTTCTTATCACCCAAACCATTTTCAAGCTATTCCACCATTTTCTGGGTCGCAGCGAGGAAGCGCAGACTTCACGGCCACTTTTTCCAGTTGGGTCTGGGGGGGAGACACTGAGGCTAGCTGAGAGACACAACCTCTGGCTCTAGCCAGTGGCCTCTTCCTGTCTGGGCATGCCCAGAAGACCTCGCCGGGAAGGCATCCAGAAGCCATCCAAACTAAATGCCAGCTGGAATGGCTGCTCTCCATGTGAAGGACCATCAGCTCTGCTGTGAGCTTCTCTGGGAGAACCCGACTCCTCACCCTGTCTCTAAGGGTGAGTCCACCCCCTATGGCGTAAACTCATCTGGCCGCTTGTATATGCAATTTTGCTCCTTCAGTCACCAACCAAAGCTTGTGACCATAGGTGAGAGTAGGAACCGAGTTTGACCAGTAGTTCCACTCTGTCATCAACGGACGCTGGACAACGGATTGTTTCAGTGACTGCATTATTGCTTTCCTTCACTCCTAAATAAGACACTAAGATAGTAAAACTCTGCCACCTGGGGAAAAACCTCATTCCACCCTCAATCCATCCTTTCCCAAGTGAGCACCAGATTTAGTAGTACAGAGTCTCATCCCAGAAGCTTTACTCAGGTGCAAATCCTGAATGTGGCCACCTGATGAGGCAATCAGGACCATTTTATCCGCAAATAGCAGAGACAACATCCTAAGGCCACCAAACTGAACACCGTCAACGCCTTGGCTGAACCGATGACAAAGGAAAGCCCTGTCGGACTTTAAAACATTGTCCGCAAAACTTTCATTGTCAATGTTTCCATGCACACCAGACTGAATGGAGATACCATTTCTCTCTGACCCTGTACTCTGGAGCAATTTCCCAACGGAAGAGGCTTGATTTACTGTACTCGTAGCAATGCGAGCCAGGCACCTGCTCGGGTTGTACAAGGACCGAATAGCACATAGCGGTGTGCCACAAATCTCATATTTCCAGCACAACGCCCACCAGTTGGGAAAATGCCAATGCCCCCTCCAGTACCCTTGCAAGGGTGTACAGCTGGT
The DNA here is from genome assembly GCF_033978685.3 of Nerophis lumbriciformis. Classification (NCBI taxonomy): domain Eukaryota; kingdom Metazoa; phylum Chordata; class Actinopteri; order Syngnathiformes; family Syngnathidae; genus Nerophis; species Nerophis lumbriciformis. Next base: position 77,295,334 of record NC_084548.2, read on the forward strand.
CCAGTATTCCACGACCAGAACAAAAAACACATTGCATCTCCTGTAGTCAAGGTTCCACTAATGGTCGTAGTACTCTTCTCACCAAACGAGGGACTCTGCCATTGTTCCCAGCTTGGGTCAGCCATTTAATCCAACTCATCACCAGGTGTTAATCAGTTGACAGCTCAACCCCTCTCTACACCGTCCGCCCTCTTCAAAAACACAGTCTGATAACACGACTACTGTTCTGGTGCACTTATGGGCGTCCTTATGTTTGAACGTGGTGCTTGCTATGGACTGCACAGATTCAGATATCCGGGAGGCTAATTCTCCAAATCACGTTGCTCCAGTTGGTGCCAATGTGGGCATTGAAGTCTCTCAGTAGAACTAAGGGGTCACCAGCAAGGATGCTCTCCAGCATCATCCTGGTGCATTACATGAAGGCTGGGTACTCTCAGATTCTGCTTGTGTGTATGCACCAAACAACAATCAGGACCCTTTCCCCTACCCATATGGGTAGGGTAGTAAATCCCTCGTTCACTTGAGATTATTCCAACACCTAGTCACTGAGTCAGAGTAGGAACTTTACAAGTCTACTCCAGCTCGCCATCTTTCTCTTGCTACAACTCCAGAGTTGAACAAGGTCCAACCCCTTTTGAGGAGATAGCTTCCAGGGTCTAAACTGTGGGTGGAGGTAAGTCCGACTGACTGAACGTCTCGTGGGAACTTGTCAACCTCTCGCACAAGCTCATGATCCTTCCCCACGAAAGAGCTAATGTTCCATATCCAGAAGCATTTTGCTGACAAAGACCAGGTCGGCCATGCACCCGCCTTCGACCACCTCCTAGCACACAACGCACAGGACCCAGGTCTTTTTCAAGCCGAGTCATGACCAAGCTCGGTGTTCCACATTGGGGCAAGGTGGGTTCTCTCCTGAAGTTCCTTTCCAAAGTGTCTTCTAAATCACTCTTTGTCTGACCCATCATCTAGTACATGTTTGCTTTGGGAAACTCTAGGGGGGCTTTAAGGCCTGGAACACATACAGTAGCTTCTAGGACCACTCAAACACCTGCACCACGATAAGGTAGTGATTCACCACAGTATAATTGTCCATCACTTGTCCATTGTGACTGTTTGGCAAGAGGGTAAATCTTACTGTAAATACCGTCACGGTGAACTCTTGCCGCACTCCCAAATATAATGCATATTTTGAAGAAAAGTCAAAGTATCTACCGTTTGATATTCATACTAGATCTCATTGTCATTCCATTGGGTTGAGTTCTTCCTTGCCCTGATGTGGGATCTGAGCCCAGGATGTCGTTGTGGCTTGTGCAGCCCTTTGAGACACTGGTGATTTAGGGCTATATAAGTAAACATTGATTGATACGCCTCAAAGAGGAAGGAGTAGGTATAGGAAAAGGGCGAAAAGAGAACTATGGAAAATATGACTTCAAAATGTACTTTTAAAACAATCTTAACAAGATGAAGATGAAACGGAAGTAGCTAAATAGTCTTGACAGCCGGAGGGCTTTTGACTTGAAGACCGCAATCTTTCACCTCGTTGCCCGAGGGATGAGAAAATCAATAATAATTTACTAGTGGACTCAAAGTGCAATTCCTAATAAAAGCTGTGGAATGGCTTTTGTTCTTGTACTGCACACCCATGTAGTCTTCCTTCTATTCTTCTTTGGCTTTTACTTTATCAACTTGCCTCATTCTCTAGATCTTTGCACAACATCATTTCATCAGGTCTTGACAATAAAGAATCCTTATAGGTAATGCAGAGTACACACTGCACAGTGAAGGGAGGAGTCTTTGTACGTTTACCAAAAGTTGCTACTCTGAAGTCACTTCATCTTTTTCATACTAGCTGCTGTCCAACAAGTATTACACAGTTAACAGTTGATACTAGCTGCTGTCCAGCAAGTATTACACAGTTAACAGTTGATACTAGCTGCTGTCCAGCAAGTATTACACAGTTAACAGTTGATACTAGCTGCTGTCCAGCAAGTATTACACAGTTAACAGTTGATACTAGCTGCTGTCCAACAAGTATTACACAGTTAGCAGTTGATACTAGCTGCTGTCCAGCAAGTATTACACAGTTAACAGTTAATACTAGCTGCTGTCCAGCAACAGTTGGCGTATTTGTGAAAATGCTAGCATGTTCATCTTTTATGCTAGTTTTTTTTAGCAATTGTTTTACAAAGCCCAAAAGCAGTGAAGTTGTCACAATATGGTTTGTGTAGGAGGACAAACATGACAGACATGGTTGGATGTAACATGGTTTGTGTAGGAGGACAAACATGACAGACATGGTTGGATGTAACATGGTTTGTGTAGGAGGACAAACATGACAGACATGGTTGGATGTAACATGGTTTGTGTAGGAGGACAAACATGACAGACATGGTTGGATGTAACATGGTTTGTGTAGGAGGACAAACATGACAGACATGGTTGGATGTAACATGGTTTGTGTAGGAGGACAAACATGACAGAAATGGTTGGATGTAATATGGTTTGTGTAGGAGGACAAACATGACATACATGGTTGGATGTAATATGGTTTGTGTAGGAGGACAAACATGACAGACATGATTGGATGTAACATGGTTTGTGTAGGAGGACAAACATGACAGAAATGGTTGGATGTAACATGGTTTGTGTAGGAGGACAAACATGACAGACATGGTTGGATGTAACATGGTTTGTGTAGGAGGACAAACATGACAGACATGGTTGGATGTAATATGGTTTGTGTAGGAGGACAAACATGACAGACATGGTTGGATGTAACATGGTTTGTGTAGGAGGACAAACATGACAGACATGGTTGGATGTAACATGGTTTGTGTAGGAGGACAAACATGACAGAAATGGTTGGATGTAATATGGTTTGTGTAGGAGGACAAACATGACAGACATGGTTGGATGTAACATGGTTTGTGTAGGAGGACAAACATGACAGACATGGTTGGATGTAATATGGTTTGTGTAGGAGGACAAACATGACAGACATGGTTGGATGTAACATGGTTTGTGTAGGAGGACAAACATGACAGACATGGTTGGATGTAATATGGTTTGTGTAGGAGGACAAACATGACAGACATGGTTGGATGTAACATGGTTTGTGTAGGAGGACAAACATGACAGACATGGTTGGATGTAACATGGTTTGTGTAGGAGGACAAACATGACAGACATGGTTGGATGTAACATGGTTTGTGTAGGAGGACAAACATGACAGAAACCTTGCTAATTGTTAGAAATCACATGTTTGTGTTTATGCTTCACTGATGACACTATTTAGGAGTGTTGTTTTGTCCTACTCATTTCTGCGGTCCTTGAACTCACCTTAGTTGTGTGGCCTGTGACACAACAGTTTGTTTACATGTGCAACTTTCTCCAATGCTGCCACAAAAAGTTGTGTTTTATGCCACTCCTTCTTTGTCTCATTTTGTCCACCAAACTATTTATGCTGTGTGTGAATGCACACAGGTGAGCTTTGTTGATGTTATTGACTTGTGTGGAGTGCTAATCATTGTTTTATGGCTACGTCACCTTTTTTCCCCCTGCACACCTTTAAACAGGTGAGTCTCTCATTCTGCAATCAGTGTGACGTCAATGACAGACTCAGGAAAACATTTGGAGCTTCACCCGAGTTTATCATTCACTTATTTATGGAGCTGCTATGGTTACTGACACACCTAACCCTAACCCTTCCACACCTGACATGCTCACTTCCACACCTGACACGGTCACTTCCACACCTGACACGCTCACTTCCACACCTGACTGTGTGTGTGTGTGTGTGTGTGTGTGTGTGTGTGTGTGTGTGTGTGTGTGTGTGTGTGTGTGTGTGTGTGTGTGTGTGTGTGTGTGTGTGTGTGTGTGTGTGTGTGTGTGCTCCTCATGGCCAATTAAAGCTTGAAAGAAGTCAATCAGGGACGTTTGCCAAAGGAGTGAGAAGAGAGTGGAGGATGAAGGAGTGAGAAGAGAGTGGAGGATGAAGGAGTGAGAAGAGAGTGGAGGATGAAGGAGTGAGAAGAGAGTGGAGGATGAAGGAGTGAGAAGAGAGTGGAGGATGAAGGCGTGGGAGCATGATGTCTCCAGGTGAGTGTGGAATGTGAAGGCAAACACGGCTGAGTGGATGAAAATGAAAAGATGGACTTGTTTGTCAGTGAGTCACATGCTTCTTTCCCTAAGGGACAACATTTATTTCACGCCCACTTCTCAAGTTAATGTTGATCCTTTTTATGTGTATGTGTCAAGATAGTTCTTTAATAACACTCATTGATAACCATTTAGGACACTTTCATGTAATAATGCAATATTGTTCCATTTAGGACACTTTAATGTAATAATTCAATATTGTTCCATTTAGGACACTTTAATGTAATAATTCAATATTGTTACATTTAGGACACTTTAATGTAATAATGCAATATTGTTCCATTTTGGACACTTTAATGTAATAATGCAATATTGTTCCATTTAGGACACTTTAATGTAATAATTCAATATTGTTACATTTAGGACACTTTAATGTAATAATTCAATATTGTTACATTTAGGACACTTTAATGTAATAATTCAATATTGTTACATTTAGGACACTTTAATGCAATAATTCACTATTGTTCCATTTAGGACACTTTAATGCAATAATTCAATGTTGTTCCATTTAGGACACTTTAATGTAATAATGCAATATTGTTCCATTTAGGACACTTTAATGTAATAATTCAATATTGTTCCATTTAGGACACTTTAATGTAATAATTCAATATTGTTCCATTTAGGACACTTTAATGTAAAAATGCAATATTGTTCCATTTAGGACACTTTAATGTAATAATTCAATATTGTTCCATTTAGGACACTTTAATGTAATAATTCAATATTGTTCCATTTAGGACACTTTAATGTAATAATTCAATGTTGTTCCATTTAGGACACTTTAATGTAATAATTCAATATTGTTCCATTTAGGACACTTTAATGTAATAATTCAATATTGTTCCATTTAGGACACTTTAATGTAATAATTCAATATTGTTCCATTTAGGACACTTTAATGTAATAATTAAATATTGTTCCATTTAGGACACTTTAATGTAATAATGCAATATTGTTCCATTTTGGACACTTTGATGTAATAATGCAATATTGTTCCATTTAGGACACTTTAATGTAATAATTCAATATTGTTCCATTTAGGACACTTTAATGTAATAATGCAATATTGTTCCATTTTGGACACTTTGATGTAATAATGCAATATTGTTCCATTTAGGACACTTTAATGTAATAATTCAATATTGTTACATTTAGGACACTTTAATGTAATAATGCAATATTGTTACATTTAGGACACTTTAATGTAATAATTCAATATTGTTACATTTAGGACACTTTAATGTAATAATTCAATATTGTTACATTTAGGACACTTTAATTTAATAATTCAATATTGTTCCATTTAGGACACTTTAATGTAATAATTCAATATTGTTCCATTTAGGACACTTTAATGTAATAATGCAATATTGTTCCATTTAGGACACTTTAATGTAATAATGCAATATTGTTCCATTTAGGACACTTTAATGTAATAATGCAATATTGTTCCATTTAGGACACTTTAATGTAATAATGCAATATTGTTCCATTTAGGACACTTTAATGTAATAATTCAATATTGTTCCATTTAGGACACTTTAATGTCCATGGCGTGTGTTCCATTCCCAAATGATTGGTTAAGGATCAGACTACTTGCTGGTTAGTCAAATCAAATAGCAATCTTTATTTATTTCTTGTCAGTCTTTTGTGTTTTCAAATAAAAAAGAGTTGTATCAATGGACACAACATGTGTGTATGTTTTTCTCTTTCTTTGCGGTCGCCATGGCGATGACCGTGTCCTCAGCATCACCGTCTTTGGTAAAGCTGCGTACAAAAGGGCTCCGACTATTTCCTGGCAATCCATTCTTCAAACGGTGACATTGCTGAGATAATTAACTCAAGTCATGTTTGCTGTGGGCTTAATTAGGAGAAGAATCTTCAAAGAACATCAATAATAAAAAGCCTATCTTCAGTATTTTGCAATCCAAGCTACTAGAATGTTCCATTCAATCTATTCATGCATGAAATATACTAAAACTCTTCTAATGGACTTTTAATGACTAACACTCATTCATGGTGTGTGAATCACAGCGTGTGTGTATTCATGTCAACACATTCATGTCATCACGTGTGTGTGTAACATGTCACATCCATTGTGTATTCATGTCATCATGTGTGTGTGTAACATGTCACATCCATTGTGTATTCATGTCATCACATGTGTGTAACATGTCACATCCATTGTGTATTCATGTCATCATGTGTGTGTAACATGTCACACTTCTGTCTTCTTTTCATTCAAATGTAAGAACTGTAGGCCCATCCAGACCTTAGTATCATCAAGACAAGCCCATCCAGGCCTTGGTATCATCAAGACAAGCCCATCCAGGCCTTGATATCATCAAGACAAGCCCATCCAGGCCTTAGTATCATCAAGACAAGCCCATCCAGGCCTTGATATCATCAAGACAAGCCCATCCAGGCCTTTGTATCATCAAGACAAGCCCATCCAGGCCTTGATATCATCAAGACAAGCCCATCCAGGCCTTGGTATCATCAAGACAAGCCCATCCAGGCCTTGATATCATCAAGACAAGCCCATCCAGGCCTTGATATCATCAAGACAAGCCCATCCAGGCCTTGATATCATCAAGACAAGCCCATCCAGGCCTTAGTATCATCAAGACAAGCCCACCCAGGCCTTAAAATCATCAAGACAAGCCCACCCAGGCCTTGATATCATCAAGACAAGCCCATCCAGGCCTTAGTATCATCAAGACAAGCCCATCCAGGCCTTGATATCATCAAGACAAGCCCATCCAGACCTTGGTATCATCAAGACAAGCCCATCCAGGCCTTAGTATCATCAAGACAAGCCCATCCAGGCCTTGATATCATCAAGACAAGCCCATCCAGGCCTTGATATCATCAAGACAAGCCCACCCAGGCCTTGATATCATCAAGACAAGCCCATCCAGGCCTTAGTATCATCAAGACAAGCCAATCCAGGCCTTGATATCATCAAGACAAGCCCATCCAGGCCTTGATATCATCAAGACAAGCCCATCCAGGCCTTAGTATCATCAAGACAAGCCCACCCAGGCCTTAAAATCATCAAGACAAGCCCACCCAGGCCTTGATATCATCAAGACAAGCCCATCCAGGCCTTAGTATCATCAAGACAAGCCCATCCAGGCCTTGATATCATCAAGACAAGCCCATCCAGGCCTTGATATCATCAAGACAAGCCCATCCAGACCTTAGTATCATCAAGACAAGCCCATTCAGGCCTTGATATCATCAAGACAAGCCCATCCAGGCCTTGATATCATCAAGACAAGCCCATCCAGGCCTTGATATCATCAAAACAAGCCCATCCAGGCCTTGGTATCATCAAGACAAGCCCATCCAGGCCTTAGTATCATCAAGACAAGCCCATCCAGGCCTTGATATCAAGACAAGCCCATCCAGGCCTTGATATCATCAAGACAAGCCCATCCAGGCCTTAGTATCATCAAGACAAGCCCATCCAGGCCTTGGTATCATCAAGACAAGCCCATCCAGGCCTTGGTACCATCAAGACAAGCCCATCCAGGCCTTGATATCAAGACAAGCCCATCCAGGCCTTGATATCATCAAGACAAGCCCATCCAGGCCTTAGTATCACCAAGACAAGCCCATCCAGGCCTTGATATCATCAAAACAAGCCCATCCAGGCCTTGGTATCATCAAGACAAGCCCATCCAGGCCTTGGTATCATCAAGACAAGCCCATCCAGGCCTTGGTATCATCAAGACAAGCCCATCCAGGCCTTGGTATCATCAAGACAAGCCCATCCAGGCCTTGATATCATCAAGACAAGCCCATCCAGGCCTTGATATCATCAAGACAAGCCCATCCAGGCCTTGATATCATCAAGACAAGCCCATCCAGGCCTTGATATCATCAAAACAAGCCCATCCAGGCCTTGATATCATCAAGACAAGCCCATCGGGTGTGTAGCGAGGTAACACCTATGATTAGACGGGTATGTAGAGAGGTAACACCTATGATTAGACGGGTATGTAGAGAGGTAACACCTATGATTAGACGGGTATGTAGAGAGGTAACACCTATGATTAGACAGGTATGTAGAGAGGTAACACCTATGATTAGACAGGTATGTAGAGAGGTAACACCTATGATTAGACGGGTGTGTAGAGAGGTAACACCTATGATTAGACGGGTATGTAGAGAGGTAACACCTATGATTAGACGGGTGTGTAGAGAGGTAACACCTATGATTAGACGGGTATGTAGAGAGGTAACACCTATGATTAGACGGGTATGTAGGTCTCTCTGGGTGCAGTAGTGTGTTTCCATGAGAAGGAGGCGACTTGTAATGGAAATGAGGTCTTTGTGTGCTCGATGACATCAAGACCACGGTCAGGGTTCTGCATCAGCTCCTTTCATGCAGCCAGCAGGTCCTCATTATCTCCCCAGCTTCTTACCTCATTGTTTCCTCCCACTCAGTCGTCCTATCCTGTCCTGTCCTGTCCTGGCCTGGCCTGGCCTCACACCTGCACCCTCCTGTTTGGAAGCATCAATATTCATCCCAAGACAAAAAGAAAAAGAAAAAGTGTATTTTCCAGGCTCCGGAGCCGCACACGCTACATTTGACAAGAAAAACATATTTTCCATATGTTAGCTGCACTGGACTACAATCGACTACAAAGGATTTTATACATGTTTATTTACACCTTCATTGTTTACAAACAGTGTCTGTAACAGGGCAGTAAAACGGCTGATCAAACAAAACGTCAGTCATGGTCATGGACACACTAGCTGCACAAGCTAGCTCTCCAATCAGCTAAACAGACTCAATAACTCCACGCTGACGTTTTTCTGAATTGACAAAACAACAAAAAAGAATGTTAATAATAATAATAACATTAGCTAGTGCTAAGGACACATAGAAGCGTGCATGACAACACTCCTACATCATGGGACGCTTTAGCAAGGAAGAGTTGTTGTAGTTATATTGTCAAATGTAGAACCGCTATGGAGGGTTGTACTTACAGCACCAAACAGGAAGTACATTGGCAGCACCTGTGTCATGCGATGATGATGATGAGTGGTGCATCATGGGAGATTGTGGGGATTTTAGGGCTGCAGATGAAGGAGGTCGCAGGAAAAGGGGTATTTATTCATAAATGAAGAAAAAGTGAGAGAACAGGCTATGATTAAAAAGGAGAGAAAATGCAAAAGACTTGTGGAGCAGACGGCATCCACACATACGAGTGTCATTGCCAAGCATGAAAAAGGATGGTCTGTGGTCACCAACCCATGGAAAACATCCACCAACAAAAGAAGAAAACTTCAATAGTCCTGATTGCTAACAGAAAGCAGGTGAGGGGAAATGTGGTGTGACAAAAGTGACGCATTAACCGGAAGAGGCACCAAAATAAAAGCACAGGACAGGAACAAGCACAAAACAGCAAGAAGAGGGACAAAATGTCTCCGTGATATCAAAAGTGTTTGTTGAATACAAAACATAGCAGTTAGCCAAGAAAAATCCATAAATTAGTCGTATCGTTTCGTCGGCCGCAGGGTTCAAAGCGTTGGAAAAAAGTAGCGGCTTCTAGTCATAAAAAGACAATGAAAACTTCCCAATTCTTGTGTAGACGAAGCAGGAACAACAACTACTTCCTGTTCCTGCCTTCTGAGTCATGGAAACATTCACTTCCTGCTTGACATGAACTACTTCCTGTTCCTGCCTTCTGAGTCATGGAAACATTCACTTCCTGCTTGGCAAGTATTTATTTCTTCTTCATGTGCCAAGCAGCTAGTGTTGACATGTTGGAGATGTTGAAGTGTGATGATCATTAGCAGCTAGTGTTGACATGTTGGAGATGTTGAAGTGTGATGATCATTAGCAGCTAGTGTTGACATGTTGAAGTGTGATGATCATTAGCAGCTAGTGTTGACATGTTGGAGATGTTGAAGTGTGATGAACATTAGCAGCTAGTGTTGACATGTTGGAGATGTTGAAGTGTGATGATCATTAGCAGCTAGTGTTGACATGTTGAAGTGTGATGATCATTAGCAGCTAGTGTTGACATGTTGGAGATGTTGAAGTGTGATGAACATTAGCAGCTAGTGTTGACATGTTGGAGATGTTGAAGTGTGATGATCATTAGCAGCTAGTGTTGACATGTTGGAGATGTTGAAGTGTGATGATCATTAGCAGCTAGTGTTGACATGTTGAAGTGTGATGATCATTAGCAGCTAGTGTTGACATGTTGGAGATGTTGAAGTGTGATGATCGTTTAGCAAGAAATATGATTTGTCAAATGTTCTTCATGTGTTGGAACACAAAGAAATGTTTAGGAAGGACTTGAAACGTACATGTTTGAAACTTGTGGACCACAATGAGGAAGTTCTGTTTACAATCATTTCTTCTACTTTGAAATGAGTAAAACATCAACACAGTATTACTTTCTGAGCTTTTTGGGGTGAATGTTGCAAGGAAAACTTCAAACATTGATAACAAATCACAAGTTTATTTAACACTATTGGGGGGGAAAAACAAGCCTCAAAACGCTTTTAGTCCCAACTTCCTTAAAAAATCTGCTGGAAATAAGTGTTTAGAATTGCTCCATATCAATATTGATGGATTTTTTTTTAAAGTAAGGACTAGGAGGGAAATGCGTTTGATTGTAAATTAAACTTCCTCTCATTCTAATCCCTCAGACAGGACCTGTCAACACAAACATGGAAAACACTCAAAGTCAACAAATTCACATTCAACAATCATCTCCTAAATAAAGTCAACAAAATAGTCCAATCACATTCAACAATAATCAAAATAGTCCAATCACATTCAACAATAATCAAAATAGTCCAATCACATTCAACAATAATCAAAATAGTCCAATCACATTCAACAATAATCAAAATAGTCCAATCACATTCAACAATAATCAAAATAGTCCAATCACATTCAACAATAATCAAAATAGTCCAATCACATTGAACAACAATCAAAATAGTCCAATCACATTCAACAATAATCAAAATAGTCCAATCACATTCAACAATAATCAAAATAGTCCAATCACATTCAACAATAATCAAAATAGTCCAATCACATTCAACAATAATCAAAATATTCCAATCACATTCAGCAATAATCAAAATAGTCCAATCACATTCAACAATAATCAAAATAGTCCAATCACATTCAACAACAATCAAAATAGTCCAATCACATTCAACAACAATCAAAATAGTCCAATCACATTCAACAATAATCAAAATAGTCCAATCACATTCAACAATAATCAAAATAGTCCAATCACATTCAACAATAATCAAAATAGTCCAATCACATTCAACAATAATCAAAATAGTCTAATCACATTCAACAATAATCAAAATAGTCCAATCACATTCAACAATAATCAAAAGAGTCCAATCACACTCAACAATAATCAAAAGAGTCCAATCACATTCAACAATAATCAAAAGAGTCCAATCACATTCAACAATAATCAAAAGAGTCCAATCACATTCAACAATAATCAAAATAGTCCAATCACATTCAACAATAATCAAAATAGTCCAATCACATTCAACAATAATCAAAATAGTCCAATCACATTGAACAATAATCAAAATAGTCCAATCACATTCAACAATAATCAAAATAGTCCAATCACATTCAACAATAATCAAAATAGTCCAATCACATTCAACAATAATCAAAATAGTCCAATCACATTCAACAATAATCAAAATAGTCCAATCACGTTCAACAATAATCAAAATAGTCCAATCACATTCAACAATAATCAAAATAGTCCAATCACATTCAACAATAATCAAAATAGTCCAATCACGTTCAACAATAATCAAAATAGTCCAATCACATTCAACAATAATCAAAATAGTCCAATCACATTCAACAATAATCAAAATAGTCCAATCACATTCAACAATAATCAAAATAGTCCAATCACATTCAACAATAATCAAAATAGTCCAATTACGTTCAACAATAATCAAAATAGTCCAATCACATTCAACAATAATCAAAATAGTCCAATCACATTCAACAATAATCAAAATAGTCCAATCACGTTCAACAATAATCAAAATAGTCCAATCACATTCAACAATAATCAAAATAGTCCAATCACATTCAACAATAATCAAAATAGTCCAATCACATTCAACAATAATCAAAATAGTCCAATCACATTCAACAATAATCAAAATAGTCCAATCACGTTCAACAATAATCAAAATAGTCCAATCACATTCAACAATAATCAAAATAGTCCAATCACATTCAACAATAATCAAAATAGTCCAATCACATTCAACAATAATCAAAATAGTCCAATCACATTCAACAATAATCAAAATAGTCCAATCACATTCAACAATAATCAAAATAGTCCAATCACATTCAACAATAATCAAAATAGTCCAATCACATTCAACAATAATCAAAATAGTCCAATCACATTCAACAATAATCAAAAGAGTCCAATCACATTCAACAATAATCAAAAGAGTCCAATCACATTCAACAATAATCAAAAGAGTCCAATCACATTCAACAATAATCAAAATAGTCCAATCACATTCAACAATAATCAAAATAGTCCAATCACATTCAACAATAATCAAAATAGTCCAATCACATTCAACAATAATCAAAATAGTCCAATCACATTCAACAATAATCAAAATAGTCCAATCACATTCAACAATAATCAAAAGAGTCCAATCACATTCAACAATAATCAAAAGAGTCCAATCACATTCAACAATAATCAAAATAGTCCAATCACATTCAACAATAATCAAAAGAGTCCAATCACATTCAACAATAATCAAAAGAGTCCAATCACATTCAACAATAATCAAAATAGTCCAATCACATTCAACAATAATCAAAATAGTCCAATCACATTCAACAATAATCAAAATAGTCCAATCACATTCAACAATAATCAAAATAATCCAATCACATTCAACAATAATCAAAATAGTCCAATCACATTCAACAATAATCAAGAGTCCAATCACATTCAACAATAATCAAAAGAGTCCAATCACACTCAACAATAATCAAAATAGTCCAATCACATTCAACAATAATCAAAATAGTCCAATCACACTCAACAATAATCAAAATAGTCCAATCACATTGAACAATAATCAAAATAGTCCAATCACACTCAACAATAATCAAAATAGTCCAATCACATTGAACAATAATCAAAAGAGTCCAATCACACTCAACAATAATCAAAATAGTCCAATCACATTGAACAATAATCAAAATAGTCCAATCACACTCAACAATAATCAAAATAGTCCAATCACATTGAACAATAATCAAAAGAGTCCAATCACATTCAACAATAATCAAAATAGTCCAATCACATTCAACAATAATCAAAATAGTCCAATCACATTCAACAATAATCAAAATAGTCCAATCACATTCAACAATAATCAAAATAGTCCAATCACATTCAACAATAATCAAAATAGTCCAATCACGTTCAACAATAATCAAAATAGTCCAATCACATTCAACAATAATCAAAAGAGTCCAATCACATTCAACAATAATCAAAATAGTCCAATCACATTCAACAATAATCAAAATAGTCCAATCACATTCAACAATAATCAAAAGAGTCCAATCACATTCAACAATAATCAAAAGAGTCCAATCACATTCAACAATAATCAAAATAGTCCAATCACATTCAACAATAATCAAAATAGTCCAATCACATTGAACAATAATCAAAAGAGTCCAATCACACTCAACAATAATCAAAATAGTCCAATCACATTGAACAATAATCAAAATAGTCCAATCACACTCAACAATAATCAAAATAGTCCAATCACATTGAACAATAATCAAAAGAGTTCAATCACATTCAACAATAATCAAAATAGTCCAATCACATTCAACAATAATCAAAATAGTCCAATCACATTCAACAATAATCAAAATAGTCCAATCACATTCAACAATAATCAAAATAGTCCAATCACATTCAACAATAATCAAAATAGTCCAATCACGTTCAACAATAATCAAAATAGTCCAATCACATTCAACAATAATCAAAAGAGTCCAATCACATTCAACAATAATCAAAATAGTCCAATCACATTCAACAATAACCAAAATAGTCCAATCACATTCAACAATAATCAAAAGAGTCCAATCACATTCAACAATAATCAAAAGAGTCCAATCACATTCAACAATAATCAAAATAGTCCAATCACATTCAACAATAATCAAAATAGTCCAATCACATTCAACAATAATCAAAATAGTCCAATCACATTCAACAATAATCAAAATAGTCCAATCACGTTCAACAATAATCAAAATAGTCCAATCACATTCAACAATAATCAAAATAGTCCAATCACATTCAACAATAATCAAAATAGTCCAATCACGTTCAACAATAATCAAAATAGTCCAATCACATTCAACAATAATCAAAATAGTCCAATCACATTCAACAATAATCAAAATAGTCCAATCACATTCAACAATAATCAAAATAGTCCAATCACATTCAACAATAATCAAAATAGTCCAATCACATTCAACAATAATCAAAATAGTCCAATCACATTCAACAATAATCAAAATAGTCCAATCACATTCAACAATAATCAAAATAGTCCAATCACATTCAACAATAATCAAAATAGTCCAATCACATTCAACAATAATCAAAATAGTCCAATCACATTCAACAATAATCAAAATAGTCCAATCACGTTCAACAATAATCAAAATAGTCCAATCACATTCAACAATAATCAAAATAGTCCAATCACATTCAACAATAATCAAAATAGTCCAATCACGTTCAACAATAATCAAAATAGT